>NC_136807.1:27576163-27751163 GCF_951216825.1 Electrona antarctica
CTCTCTCTCTCTCTCTCTCTCTCTCTCTCTCTCTCTCTCTCTCTCTCTCTCTCTCTCTCTCTCTCTCACCATGACATGTTTGCGTTTCTGCTGAACTTCAAAGAGAAAGCTTAGAATGCTAGTTAAAAAGCTAGCCCTCCCCCCTGAGGTTTCAACAGCACAGCGGGCTCTTTTTAATGGAACACTTCCTGCCCGGCTCTCACCTGCTGTGATCAATACACATGACGTCAATCTTTATATACTGTCCACTGTACATACAGTATCCGCACGCACGCACGCAAGCACACACACACACACACACACACACACACACACACACAAGAACCTGCACATGAAAGAACCCTTGTCATATGCTTTTGTCATATTAATTACTTGCTTTTTGTCTGAAATATTGTGACTTTGTCCTCACTTAAAGGGGTATTTCACTTTAACCGGAGGCTCGTTCTACAAATGCCTTCTAAATCTGTAGTTCTCAAACTGAAAACGGTTTTCAAAATGTTCAAAAAGTGCCGCATTGTGAGCTTGTACAGTATATGTGCTATTTTAGACTGTTTTCTGAAAATTTTGAAGAGTTTGCTGTAAATATGGTATCACATTAGACTGTAAATACGGTATAGCACATTCGACTCTGTGAAAACACACGTCCCTGCTTCTGGTGACTGATATGGGCCTTCTAATGCATGAGGAGACTGTCATTTATTGTCAGTTTATTTCATTATGTTCATATTGTCTGTAATGCAATGTATATCAGCCTTAAAGTGGTTTGGAGTAGGCAGTAGCTTTTATCCAGTGAATCAGCCACTTTACAGAGATGATAACTGGCAGAACAAAATGCACTCTAAACAATAACCCTTTACACTTCATTAGATGGAGTTCGGTGTGTGTGTGTGTGTGTGTGTGTGTGTGTGTGTGTGTGTGTGTGTGTGTGTGTGTGTGTGTGTGTGTGTGTGTGTGTGTGTGTGTGTGTGTGTGTGTGTGTGTGTGTGTGTGTGTGTGTGTGTGTGTGTGTGTGTGTGTGTGTGTGTGTGTGTGTGTGTGTGTGTGTGTGTGTGTGTGTGTGTGTGTGTGTGTGTGTGTGCGCAAAACATTAGTCTTCATTTTTGCTATATTGTGTCCTATAGGTGGCGATCCTGGTCCCGTTCAGGAACCGCCATGAGCACCTGCCCATCCTCTTCAGACACCTGGTGCCAGTGCTTCAGAGACAGAGGCTGCAGTTTGCCTTCTATGTCATAGAGCAGGTACTGTGCATGCTCACAGTCACAATCTGATCTTTATTTTCAGGTGTAAAACAATGGGTGAAATGTTGTGCGAGCTCCATTGTTTGTGTTATTTCCATAAGAGAAAGGGAAGAGGAAGGAAGGGGGGGGGCGAGGCAAGGGGAAGAGAGGGAGAGGAAAAACAAACAAAATATTGTCACACACTTTCACACTCACACGGCTCAGCGTGGAACAAAGAACATCCCACCTCTCAATGTGTCTGAAACATGTCCCATAAGTACCTGTTCTGACGACTGTACTTCTCCAGAGTAAGTGATGCATACAGTATACTGTAGGGCCTCCACCAGAGCCACTTCCTCTGACCTTGTCAGTCACTCAAGGGTAAAACCACACAGTGGAAACTTTTTAAATCCCCCATTAAGTTTCAAGTCTGGCTTAAAATTATGGCTCGATTCAAATTCTAATTGGTCTTTAGCGAAACATTCTCCAACTATTCTCCCCCAGTGTTGCAAACACAGTGAGCTTGCCGGGCTTTGCCGGGTTCCAGGGGGTCCCCAGCAAAAGTAGTTAACTAATTTAATTTAAAATTTAAAACACTTTATCCATTCATTCATATGTTCGCTCTTCAACCCCAAACGGGTCTTATCTGGGTTGAAACGTTCATAGTACAATGTTCTACTGGGAGCTGAGAAACGGTGTAGTTAACCTTTAAATTGTCAAATCTGTCAATAAAATATTCAGTCGATCAAACACACACACACAACGCGCACACACGTGCACACACAGGTAGGAACAGAGTAGCTCTCATTTGATCAGATGTTTGCTCACATGACCTCACTATGACTGAGCCAATCAGATGTTTGCTCACATGACCTCACTATGGCTGAAACGGCTTCCTCGATGCAGAAACCAGGTCATTGGCCACGGGGACGCTGATTCTATGTGTAAAATACACTGTAAGGTCTTATTGGACCCATAAAACCCATTTTACACTAAAATTGACAGAGCTCTCTCTGATATAGTAACGACATAGTAAAACAAGTTAATTGGACCCATGCATAAAGCCAATTCTTAACACTTGCTGTGTATATCTTTGCAATCTCTCCCACTTTGAGAACCAATGTGCTACAGTAGCTCAATTCTAGAATTGACGGGTTGTTATCACACCCGAGTTGAGGCTTTTGAGGCCGAGGCTTTTTTTGTATACTATTTAAATAGTTTTGAGAAGAAAATGCTGCCATTTGTCCCAAAGTGACTGCAAAAGATTGCTATTTGTTTCAAAACAGCTTTATATCCTGTACAGACAGTATAACATGTATATAACGACGCAATGTGGCAAAGCTCTGTTTACACAATGCTGTACCCCCTCCAACTGTATATACTTTCCCCAATTTCAACAGTTTTTATTATATTTTGACACTTGCTTTGGCAAGGTAAACAATGTTGCCAATAAAGCTCCTTTGAATTGAATGGGCAATATGCACACAGAATATCTCTTACTACTTCCGGGCCGATGATACTAATTAAGGCTCTGTTCCATCTAGTGTGCAGTGGTTCTCAAAGTTTTTAATTTCAAGGACCCCCATAACTCTGAGTGTACAAATGAAACCAAATGGAGTTAATGGACCCTTACACTCTCAGAGTTACACACCCATACAAGGACACTTTGAGACCCACTGAGTGTTTCCAGTGAGCCAGCCCCCGGAAGTAGCGAAGGGTCCCAAGTTCTTTCCAAAATGGCGTGTGCATAGAGCCCATTGAATTGAATTATGTGGTCTCTCTCTCTCCAGAGGGGAACGGAGCCGTTCAACCGGGCCATGCTGTTCAACGTGGGCTACAAGGAGGCCATGAAGGACCTGGACTGGGACTGCCTGGTGTTCCACGACGTCGACCACCTGCTGGAGAACGACAGGAACTACTACGGCTGCACCGACATGCCCCGCCACTTCGCTGTCAAGCTCAACAAGTACTCCTACATGTGAGTGCCCTCGTTGAGCTTGTCAAATCTGACGTTTTCGAAAATGTTGGAAAACGCTTTTAAATGAAATAACAAATTATTAAATGGGATACTCTGCATGGTGAGAAATTTTACATTTTGTTACTGTACGTATATATTTTGACGTCAATACTTTTGTACTTTAACGTAAAATTTGGAGTGCATTCTGGACTGTGACTTTCTGCATTGCAGAGTGTAAAAACGTATTCCGCCAACTGGAATTAATAATCATTGCGTGGTGTCTCCCTTCCAGGCTTCCGTACAACGAGTTTTTCGGGGGCGTCAGCGGCCTGACAGTGGAGCAGTTCAAAAAGATCAATGGATTTCCCAATGCATTCTGGGGCTGGGGAGGAGAGGACGATGACCTGTGGAACAGGTGAGGATCAATCAACACGTTATGCTCTAATGTTAATCTATATGCCGTCATATGATGGTCAATTATTATAATTTTTTTCCCCTTTTTTTATCAAGACATACACCATCGTTACTGTCTGACAGAAACCTCTTATCTCCATATTCTAACTTTCCCTAACTAGCCCTACTTAATCATACAGTTTCACACAAAAGTATCAAGCAGATCCACAAGCTTGAAACGCGGTGCAAAGCAGACAGACGGATACGGCGGGTACTCTGACAACCAATTTGCATTGTTTCATCGTTCCCCAGTGGGCCGGTGCCCAAAATAATAGTATGATATATATATATATATAGCCTTGTTGTGTTCCATGGAAACCCTTGATCTGTGGCACACAATAAAGGACCCGTCAGTCTATGTTGTACATTTGTGTAATCCAGGAAAGCATCTTTGTCGTTTTAGATGGAAGTGGGGTCCGGCGAAAAGCTTGTACTGTAGATCTGCTATTTTTGAAAAGTCTTTGAAAATAATATATTTTTAATTTATTAATATTCTTTGCTTCTGGGAGTCCCTGGAACAACATACCTTTTGAGATGCAGGGTTCGCAGGCAAATCCATATCATTGTGGGGGTCCTTGATATTTACACCACTGATATAGCAACATGGCTTTTCCAGAAACTGTTAGGATTTAGAAGACATTTTTAGAATCGGCCTCGGGTCTAAATGGGATAAACAGCGTCGGTATGGCTGTCAGTATTGGCAATATTCACACAGCGTTGATGTCGGCAGTGGTAGGAGGGGGTGACGGCGAGGGGAGGGGAGGGGAGGGAGATTGACATGGTGCTGACATAAGAGCAGATGGCCATCGTGTGAGTATGATCAATTTGTTGACATGAGGTTTGTCTAGAGCCAGGAGTACAGAGCCCGGAGAGTGTGTTGGCACAGAGCAACCTTTCATTTAAGCTTTTCTCTTTTTTGTGTGCTTACTGTATCTATGCTGTATGTCATTATTGTGACACACACACACACACACACACACACACACGTTTGTATTACTATACCTGTGAGGACATCAACCTTTTAGGACGCCAATGTTATGAATTACATTTTTACATTTAATTTTGCCATTTTTAACCGTAAGCCTGAAACCGAAAAATGGCAGATCTACTGTACAAGCTCACAAACTTGACACAATGCACAACACCAGCGTGCAACAAAGTATAAATAAGGTATAACCCAAACCCATAAACCTAACTTCTAAAATAAATGTATAATCCTAATCCCAACCTGAATCTTTTCCTTAAGTAAAGTAAAAAGTAAGTAGCCTTGCCGAGCCATGAGGCCCATAGGTCAGGAGCCTATCTCCTGTTTCTGTAGCGTGAGGCAGCTTGATGTACAAGTACACTCCCTGGACATGACGCTAGTATGTCACAGACTTACCCCCAATCCAACCCTTGATGCTGAGTGCCAAGCAGGGAGGCATTGGGTCCCATTTTTTCTTTGGTATGACCCGACTGGGGGATTGAACCCCAGCCTCCCAGTCCCAGGGCGGACACTCAACCACAAGGCCACTGATCTGAAACAATCTTTAAAACTAAAAAGTGACCTTAAAAACAACCAGAAAATTGTCCATTTCTCAAATTCTACTACACTTATGTGGCCCTCTCAAGGATAGTAAAACACACACGCACACACACACACACACACACACACACACACACACACACACACACACACACACACACACACACACACACACACACACACACGCAAGCGTACAGGCAGCTGTTCTCCGTCCGGACTCTCTGAATGCACACTCCCAGCTTTCTCTGATTGTCTTTTGGCTTTTGTGCTTTGATTCCATAGATAACTGTCTATTATGTTTTTTTAATTTCTCTTTCACCGCTGATTGTATATTATTGTAGGCCTATCCCCGTTTCCTGACGTTTGTCTGTGTATACTAGGGACGGGACATGTCCCTAGTATACAGACGTTTGTCTGTGTATACTAGGGACGGGACATGTCCCTAGTATATAGAACGTCTGTGTATACTAGGGACGGGACATGTCTGTGTACACTAGGGACGGGACATGTCCCTAGTGTATACTAGGGACGGGACATGTCCCAAGTATACATATTTTGCCACAAGGATTATTGTGGCAAAATAATTGCGATTAAAAAATGGGATAATCAAATGAATGCTTAAAATGCCACTTTTGTTAAAGGACGACTGCACCCAGCGAGTGAATGCATTCCATGAGTCATACATTCATACAGTGTTTGAATTTTCTTATGAATGCATGACAGTAGGTGTGGGTGAGTCACCTATTATGGCGCCGGTATCAGGGCAGTTGACAGAGTGTTTGTTTTAATGGCGTATCGCATGGCATGGTGTGTTTGCACTGCAGGGTGAGACTGGCCAACTACACGGTGAGCCGGCCCCACGGCGAGCAGGGGCGCTACATGTCCATCCCACATCACCACCGTGGGGAGGTGCAGTTCCTGGGCAGGTCTGTTTACACACACACTTTTGTTTTTGTACCGTTCGTATGCATGGATTTAAAGTTCTCACTCGCCACGGCCCACGACTGATTTCAGTCATGTGGGTTCCATATGAAGCCAGCATTTATTCTATGGAAGCATGTTTCACATAAAAAATGGCCTATCTACAGATCTCGTGTGTGTGTGTGTGTGTGTGTGTGTGTGTGTGTGTGTGTGTGTGTGTGTGTGTGTGTGTGTGTGTGTGTGTGTGTGTGTGTGTGTGTGTGTGTGTGTGTGTGTGCGTGTGCGTGCGTGCGTGCGTGCGTGCGTGCGCGCGCGCTTGCGCGCGTGCGCGCGACAGATTTGAAAATCAAAAATGTACAAAACTGTTACTTTTCACGATTCAAATGAACAATGGCAAAAGTAGCAGATCCACAAGCTTGAAATGCGTTTGTGTTACGCTGTAGTATGATCAAGTAGGGCATTAATTTATGAGAAAAATCACAAAAAGTTAAAATATGAAAATAAGACGGCAACACAATTCTGCTATACTTGAAGGGACACATGGCTCTCACAAGTACAGTAATACACAGTACACAGTGTGTGTGTGTGGGTCTGGATACAGGGTGGGTGCTGATAGTTGGAATGTGGCTTGGATTCATGTGATGTAAGCTGGTCACATGAAAAGTCAGAATGCAGCGCCTTTGAGGGCATTTCTGTGGCTCTTTTAAAGACTTTGCATGTGATATATGCATGGGGGATACATTCCGATCATGTTCGCTGTGCTAAACATACTTAAAACACTTGAACCCTAGCATCCCTATCCCTGAGCTTGTCATAATAGGCGAAAATAGGCGATCTACAACCTCATAATGTGCGTTGTGAGCTTATAGATCAGCTATTTTTGGGTGAGTTTGGTGAGGGAACAAAGGAGGGACTAACAATGTGTTTATGGTTTAAGTTATAAACACCTCAGGAGGTGAGAAAGATCTAAATGTCTCAATAGAAGAGCAGAGAGAACAAATGGAACCACCCCAAGTTATATTGTATATACACTTTTTGCTGTGGACTTTTTCAGAATAAAGTGTCAAGCTGATGAGGCAGATTTTACTCTGAAAAGCCCCACCTTCCATTTCCCCCCAAAACCGGGAGGTCAAATCTTCATTCTTTTTATTTAGGTTTTATTTGAGAGCACGTCTTTAGCATCAGAAGTGTTAACATACTCTACCATACAGATAGCAATGCATTTTATTCACACAGCTGTGTAAGTGGTTAAATAACACTGATTCCAATACCGTGTAATGAGTTGGTCCCGTCAGATATTTGCATTTTTTTTTGTCTGTCTCATATTTGTATTTCTGATTTTTCCTCCCGCAGGTATACTCTATTACGTCACTCGAAGGAGAGGCAAAGCCTGGACGGTCTCAACAACCTGAACTACTCCCCCCTGGTGTCCAGGAGGCCTCTCTACACTAATGTCTCGGTGATCCTCAACAGGAACCTCGCCCCTATCGCCGACTACTGACCTGAAGGCACAACAAACCTGACCTGAAGGCCGCCCCAAGGCCTCCTGGGAATTGAAGTCCTCTGGGGGGACGTTGTCAGCCATAACTCTCACCAGTCGTAGCAGCAGTGCTTTGGACTTTTCAGTTTGATCTGTAGGCTACTTTTGTTTTGCTTTGTATGCAAAAAACAAACAAAAAAAATCTAATAGACACACAGGAGATAGGTTTGGTAAAAAAAAACAAAAAAAACGTAGAGATTTAAAGGATAAATGTTGCACTCATTTGTGCCATGATCCATTGCTCCGCCTCTCATCTGGGCTTTGGTCTCCACATGCCTTTTCGCACCGGTTTGGCCTTTAGCATTCATTCAGTCAGTCAGTCATGCATTTGCTAATTCAGTCAACTATTAAGTCCACAATCTTTTCTCAGTCCTAGCGACACGAATAGGCTATATAACACACATACTATATATATACAGTACACACACACACACACACACACACACACACACACACACAGGCATAGACACTTTTCGCGCTGTTGTGGTCTGTGAGGCTTTTATTTTAGTTTTGCTCTTGCACTAATGATGTTTTCACCAATGCAGTAACCCAGTTAAAATCTGCATGCACACACGAACACAGTGACTTTAACATTACGTAGATCCTGCAGCTGGTTCTGCAGAAAGTACAAATGCCAAAATCTACAACTGCTGAAGATATACCGGACAGAGCGAGAGAAAAGAGAGATTGCTAGTGATGCGTGATGTGTTTCAATGATATACATGTAAAAATACTATGTTAAATTTAAGAGTAATATTAGCATCCTTACCAAATATCAACAACTACATTTTTTTATATAACTGTAGCTACACATGCTAGTTAACCACTGAAGCCCCTATTTGCTTCGTCACATGACGAATAGAAAAAATAGCCGCTCTACACACCTTGCTACACAACTGGTAGATTGTTATTTTGGCATCCCATATGGGATGCTAAAATAATGTTCAAAAACAAATCAGCAAACGTCGTTGAGCTTGTAGTGCTGCTATTTTTGATAGCTGTTTTTCATCAGGGTTAATGTGGTTTAAAAAAAAGAAGGCTCTGAACGTTTTGTGTTGCATTAACTGCATCGGCTCTTTTTGGCTGCTTGGGGAATGGCTGTAAAGTTTTAGAGCAACAATCATAATGAATATTAGCAATAAGCTGTATTATGTCACAGGAGAGCTCAATGCACACACACACAGCAGCATGGGTGCTGAAGTGGACCCTGATCGGAGAGGATTGGATGCTCTGTGTATGCAAACCTCGCAAATGGACACACTTTTGCCTAAGCAAACATGCCCTCCCAGACCAGTCAGAAGTGTGTATGAGTCTCCGTCTCTGTCTGTCTTTTGCCTCTGTTTGCTTTTGCGTGCGTGAGTGCGTGCGTGCGTGTGTGTATACGTGTAAATGTGTGTAAACAAGTGAGGGAGAGCTATGCAAATGGCCTTGTAGGTACAGTAACCTGTTCTTATTGTCATTGTCCTTCAAGAAGTTCCAAGAAACTGTGATGGATTCCCTCTAGAACTCACCTCATATGATGATGTATGCCTAAAGGCCAGAAAGAGAGAGTGAGAGACGGCAACAACAATAACCACCACAAAAAGCTACGATGTGATTTTCAGTGGTTCCCACATCTTTGACTACTCATCAGGATTTTTCACCTCAGAGTGTCTAAGGTAGAGAATACTTGACGTCGAACCTAATTTGTGCTGAATTGGGCTTTTTGAAGGCGTCATACTGTTGAGCGATAGTTGTGGATGCTGTGACATGGTCTCACTTCCTACTTGTGACCTAGGTTTGCCTCTCGTGTGTTAGCCATCCCCGTCACAAAAATGATTTGGAAAGCAAAACTAGTCTTGGTGACGCTCAAGAGGCCACAAAGTTAGCCAAGGCTTAATCATGTTAGCTTGCTGGCTAATGTGGGTGAATGACAGTGGCCCTATACTGCCTTATTGCGGTGTCATTCTCCATTGACCATATTCAACGTGGCAGCCATTTTGCTCTTGCATCACACTGGTGGAATGAATTTGTTTTGTCCCAGGATGGTTGAGGAACACTTGGCCTGTGATTAGCTGAGTGCTTATTTTGCCTAGCTGCTAGCCATGGGACACTGGCTCGCCTAGTGGCTCGTGCAAGCACTCCTCTTCCACAGCCATCCTTGGAGAAAACTATTTTAGCGCAGTGATTCTCACATTTCAAATGTTCAGAGTTTGATATCCATTAGGCCACCTTTGTTTTGTTTATCTCTGGGACACCAATCTACACGGTAAAATCCATAGTGTTATTTAACTCAGAGTGTACATTTCTCAAGTGTACGATCTCAGATTTACACACCCGTAAGGGTCCATTTAGTTCCATTTGTATAGTATCAGGGCCCTGTCTTGCAGCACTCCGCCTAAGATTTGAGGCTTTATTTTATTTTGAAAAACATTTTTAAAATGGTTCAAATAGCTGATCTACAAGGTCACAAAGTGTTTATTATTATTATATATTTTTTTCAAAATAATGAAAAAAGTACCTGAGAGTTTAGTCATAAGGCACAAGACACCGCGCAAAATAGGGCCTTCAGAGTTACAGACCCGTAAAGAGTCCATTTGGACCCCTATTGGGTCCATGGACCTGACATTGAGAACCAGTTCTATAGCGTATTGGTTCTCAAAGTGGGGCCCGGGGACCCCCTAAGGGTCCTTGGGGGGTACCAGGGGGTCCCCAGCTAAATATGCTAATACAGTCATACACAATCATTTTAACCACATTATCCATGTATACGTTGGCTATTCAGAAATGGCGGATATACAAGCTCAATTTAGAATTTTTAAAATACATTTTCACTCGTGGGGGTCCGTGGCCAAATATATATCAATTTTGGGGTCCTTGACATGAATACGTTTGAGAACCACTGAAGGGGTGTCTAACATGGCCATCTTGCGTGAATGTGGTCAATTGTATCTAATGAGAGTTGGTGTGCCAACGCCTCACGCAGGCCCACAACATGCACTGAACAGTATCTGGAGGGATACCAGGGTTTGTCAGCGTTGAAACTGAGCGGTAAGCCTAAGTCACAATTCCATTTAAAGAAATGTAGTTATTGTAAAGATTTACACAAAACCCTCTAGCATTAACATCTCTGAGCCCTAGTCGTATAGCTGGGGGACCTGATTCATTTCACACAAATCGCCTTGTATGCATTTTTTTTAGAGATGGTTCTTTAAGGGGGTGAGATGTGGCAGTTTATATAAACTAACTGTTTATGTTGTGTTCCCATGCTGAAATAAGAATACATGAGTGAGGCAGGTTCCTCCACATTTTATTTATTTGATCTTTTATGGAATATTTTCTGTGATTTCTTTTGTTTTTGTTTTGACTGTGTTAGATCAGATGCACTGAAATTTGTAGTTTCTATTTGTTTGGAGATTGTCGAGGTTATTTGCCGTGTGTGTGTGTGTGTGTGTGTGTGTGGAATGGCTTGGAACGATCGTTCCACGTCATTCCGTCGCACGGCGACTCCCTCATTCACGCCAACATTCACAACGTGGTGAATGGATGCTCCCATGGAATGAAATGGCACCCATCCATAGCCTGGCGTGTATTAAAAACCACTGAATAGACGCGGTCGACGAACCCATTTTGTTTGACAACCACTGGAAGAGAAGGACACAACATCTTTCGCTATGCATCTCCCGTTATATGAATTGATAATCAATATGGTGCTTAACCCTCCGGAACTATAGAGGGAGAATATATCGCTTTGTGCTAACGAGAACCAATCCCAACATTGTACTATCTGTATCTGATAAAGGGGGTAAGTGATAACATTTGTTAGAAGTAGATAAATAAATAGCTCTATATTCTGATCGCAATCATTGTTATAGACTTGTATTCAGTAACGGTGGGATTTCCCAAAAACTTTTCCAGGCGGGGATACCAATTTCATCCAATTAGGAGGTTACCTACTAGTGTTCCAATTCCAGTTCTGCTCTTTTTTCTCTTTTCATCACTTCCAATTTAGCTTGTTTATCCTGTATGAGTTCTCTCCTGATTTGATTAAATTGGTGTCCTTATGTTCTGTTTACTACCAACCTAGAAATATGGGGAGAACCCTGTTACTGAACAAACACTATAAAGCAATGATTACGATCAGAATATAGAGCTGTAACGTTTTAACAAAAAGCCTTTTATTTCAACCACAAAATATCACTTAACGGCACCCTTTTAAATGACGGTCAGTGTCTTCAAGGTTTGCAGCCTGCGTGTTAATTGCTTTGTCATGCTCTTTGGCGCGTACGGACGTAAATGTTTTCTCTGACCAATCGGAAGTGTTGAATGGGTTCATTATGACAACCAGAAGCACATGTTTACCTCTTAGCCAATTACCTTTGGAGGTGCCTAGTGAAAGTCGTGCACTACAGCCACTTAAGCCCGATTCGTACTCTGTCGCACGAGGTGTTCACGTGCACCGGAAATCGCTGACCCGCACTTGTAGGACGGCCATTTCCATTCCTCGGGTCGACAGAGCATAAATGTGGCTTTGTTTGTTAAATGTTCTCTCTTCCAAGTGTGTTTGATTGAAATGGCCTAACCTGCCTAGTTGTTCAAAGGAGGTCTGTTGTCGGTCCTCTGCAGTTATTAGATTTTATCAAATCTGTTTTACTTTCATTTTGTTTTCTAGCACTGATTTGTATAAGACCTGTCTGAGGATATGACACCTCGCAGGTCCCACTCTAGTTCCTGAACACGATGTGATAGACTGTACATTATCTGTTTTTGTTTTGTTTGTTTTTTATCATCACCTGTAAATTAAGAAGCTATAGATGGACAGAAAATCCAAGCCAAACGGGTGGCGGTCAGATTATAGACAGGACGACGAGATGGAGGAGAGATTTAACAGGTGCATGTCAAAAATAATTAACATCGTGGAAAAGGTCATAAGGAATATAACACAAATTAATCAAAAAAATCGTCAAAGAAATTGCATATTGTGATGATTTAAGGAATTCATTCATGATTGCAGGTAGACATCTGAAGAATTTTCTCATACTGGGAGTTTTGATTCCCATGAGCTGTTGATTGAATCTATGATAATAAGATATGAGCTGTTGATTGAATCTATGATAATAAGATAATAAGATCTTGGACTTTCCCACGATATGAAACATTTTTGACTTTTTCGGACAGTTCCTCCGGATGTCGTAGCTACTGAACTGTAGGCCTTCAGTCAGTATCTGACTCTATACTTCAACACCGCAGAGCCAACAGTTTCAACACCTAAGCGCATATGGAGAGCAGTGGGGGTTTCTATAAACGACAAGCTAGTGTTCCCATGTTTTTATCAGCAGCAGGAAATGGGCTCTGTTTTTGTTTTTATTGTAGATAAGCGCTAGCTGGCTGAATCTCGGAATCCTGTTTTATAAATCGCTTCAGCCCTGACCTGACCTATCGGCCCGGGGATGGTCGCTGTGTGCGTTGCATAGTCGGGGCTTCCCCTATACAACAAGATCACCCATTCTGATCCATTATTATGTCGAGTCTAAATGACGGGTCCTAGTTTACTCCGGTGCCCTGACAAGACAAGACAGCCTTAAAGCTTGTTAATTTATTTGTTTAGTTTTTTGTTTTCCACTGAAGTTTTTATTTTAGATTTATATATATATACTGTATATATACAAGCTAAATCTATTTAAATTGGAAAAAAAATTGCATATCAAGAAGATATTGACCATTGTAAATATTGTCGTGTGTAGTGTTTTAGAGGTTCGATAAAAGTCAAATCACTACTGATGCTAGCTTAACGAACAAGGCTTTTTGGAGTGGTTTTGGCTGGGGATAATGCCTGTGCCACTTATACCCGATTTATGCTCTGGCGTACGGCGGTGTGGCACACCGAACATGGTGGTCCTACAAGCTCTTCGAGCTGATTTACAAGCTCAAACGTGGCACGTTGTTCGCAAGCTTAGATTGGCTATGTTCGATGTGCAACGCCATCGTGAGACAAAGTATAAGTTGGGGCTTTATCCAGTTAAGTGCTGGTGTAGTTTACACAGCTACAATGATGCTTTACATCACTGCTAAACCCTTTTTTGTTTGATTGTTTGTTTTCCATTTGGGATATTGTCAGATAGTCTGCTTGAATTCCCGTCACAATTCTTAATTTATGCTGGTGTGGCTTGCCCTCAAGAACTGATTTTCAAGCTACTGTAACAGCTTGTTATTAGCCTGAATGTCAGGAGTATAATGCCTAATTTATGCGTCATCGTACAATGGTGTCACACATCCAACATAGTTGATCGACAAGTAGGCTTGTAGATCGGCTATGTTCGGTACGCGACACAGACATACGACAAACTATAAATTGTAGCCTGCTTTTGTCATACAAAAATAACAATGTTTTTTGTTGAAATAATATTTGAGTCTGTTCTTGACATGCATGTTGTTGCAAATTAAGGGAAGGCAAAGGCATCGCTCTTCATATTAAGTTCAATTGGCCTCGTTTGTGATGTGTCATTGATAGTGACAGTGTCTCATTAGCTAAATGCCAATGCTCACATGGATGGACATTTGAGTATTGGGATCTGGCTAGTGGCTATTGATAGTGACGGGTATCATTGATAGTGACAGTTATCAGCGATAGTAAGAGAGGTCTCATCGGTAGTGACTGGTATCGCCGACAGTGACATGTTTCTTTGATAGTAACGGTTATTGTCGATTCTGGCAGGTTTCATGGGTGGTGGTGACAGGTAAGGTTAATATGAAGGCTTAAGTAAAATAAAAATAAATAATAATAATAATAAAAAACACTGTAGATCGGCAGTTCTCAAAGCGGAGTTCAGGGAACCCTCAGGGTTCCTTAAGTGGGCATTCCAAATTAATTCTGACAGGACTTAGGTCCATACAAGCTCCTTGTGACATCGGAAAAGATCAGTTTTGGATGGGCTTTCCGAACTGGGTCGGACAGTCAGGACATCTGTGGTTGTAGGAGTGCTCAGAGTAAAAGCTATCCGATGTTCTGAATAACGTAAAAATGTAAATATTACCTCTATTTCCGGCAACAAAAAAACAAGTTTGGACGTCAGAAAGGAGCATGTATTCATGCAGTTCATGAGGGTCCTTGAAATGTAACCGTTTGAGAACCAATGCTGTAGATTGATTGTAGAGAGAGAGCACTGTGTCAGCCAAAAACCACTGCTTACAATCATGCCCAGAATGAAACAGACACCCCCCACCCATACATACCAGCAACACAACTCACTCCCAAATCTATACAGATGGAACCCATTCTTTTTGTACGAAAAACCAATAAAGGACAAAAAAAAAAAGATACAGATGAATACATTTAAAATATTATCTTCTCTCTGATTGTAAGGAGATGACGTTTCTCCTTGAATTGAAGCCATTTGAAGCCACTTGTTAAAAACTTGATGTCAGCCTTATGTGTATCTGTGTATTACTGTATTGGCATATTATCTTTTGATTATTGAAATTTGTAAGACGGAGACTTTCTTTTATACCATCATTGTTATTGTTCAAAGTGCACCAATAAAAAAACAGAAACTTGAAAAGATACTGAATGTCACACTCCTGCCTGTGTTTTGTTACAATTACAATTTGTAATTTAGGCATTTAGCAGACACTCTTATCCAGGGAGACTTACATTAAGCAAGGTCAACACATACATCAAATGCAAAGAGACAGTGGTGCCTCAGTAAACTAGGATCACAAGTAAACCAAGACAATATACGTACTGTCAAAACAACAATCTGCACATTGTAACTATGGGATACAAGGTAAACAATTAATCTGTTTGAATAGCATGCTGTGTAAATTGATTATAGATCATTTGGAGGGGCTTAAAGGAGAATTCCATACTAGAAGGCTTTCTTACCTTTATTTGTAGTTATGTCCCCACCAAAGAGGTCCAGGTGTTATTTTGTGCAAAAGCGCATTATTATTTCCCCTACCATAAGCCCTCAATGAATTGCATTGAATTGAATGGGGCTATGGGGTGTTGTGCTAATTCGCTAATTTCCATCGCTCAAAAATCTATTATTTTTGTATATATCCTCTCTTCATAATGTAAATAGTATCCCAAGCGGCACACTTTACTATTTATTTCGATGGAAATAAGCGAATTAGTACAAAAACCCAACCCCCATTGAGGGCTTATGGTAGGGGAAATAGCCATTAATGCACTTTTGCACAAAATAACACCTGGACCTCTTTGGTGTGGACGTAACGACTTCTAGTATGGAATTCTCCTTTAAGTCAATGGGTGCATATCTTTGGTCCGACGTCCTAACAGTCTGACACGCAATACTCCGACATCCTACCCCAAAACCAACCTAACCCTAATCGCACGCGGAAGCCACGGGTGAGTCTTAACCGGCCACGTATGTCAGAGCCACGGTTGAGTCTTAACCAGCCGCACATATGTCGGACTATTGGTACGCCGGACTAACGTATGCCCCCGAAGTCAATGATGCTAGATTGATTAGAACGATAGACCATCCCAATTGGAGCCACTAGAGGCGAAAAGATACACAGTGGTCCCCTAAGTGCATCCAGTGGCAGATCTCGCAAGCGTCCTATATATGTTTACTGGTGCTAGATCTTGCGCGAGAGTGTGTTACTGGGACAGAGAAAGGTAAAAAACTAAGTAGGTTTTCTCCTGATTTGTCTCTCTGAAAAAAGCCAGTATGAACATCTTGGGAAGATTGTGTGGCTTACGACCGAGGGTCCAATATTTAGTTCAGTGACCATGGGGCTAAAGAATGGTACAGAAGCTGTGTTCACGTTCACTCTTACATTGGAATTAAGACTCCAACCTGTTTCCGGTCTCTTAAAAAGGCGACCACTTACTTCACGCAAATACATTTTTTTCCTTTTTTTTGTGCGTCTTGGCTTAAGTGTTGTGAGTGTGCAACACTTCCCTGAAACTGACCCTGCCCATTCATTGTTTACCGGACTCCATCTGTTGTTTGAAAACTTGAGAATAATAGCCTGTTTACAGAACCAGAGCCTACGTACGCTTTGGTTTAGGAAACCTTTATGGTTAGACTTCACTTCGATAACAAAACGTCCACCAGGCAGCTCATTAGCTGCTGTGTAAGACGAGATCCAGTCACACTATCTGACAGTATTATAAGACCTTTTTATGATTAAAGCTCACAGCAACGCACTATTGTACAATAACAGTACTCCGGCCCGACAGATGCCAGAGGTTTCTGGGTTTCTGGGTCCGATGCCAATTTTGATTCGTGAGAGGACCATTTTACTTCCAAGGACTCCCAGAACTCCGAGAGTGTACACAGTCCCATAAGGCAGTTGTTCTCAAACGTTTTCATGTCGAGGACCCCCAAAATGATATGTATTTAATTCACTGCGGACCCCCCAGCCCCAACCCAACCATCTAAGCATCAGAAGCAAAGATTTCAGATAAGAGCTTCCCTCTGTGGAGGTTTTTGGCAGCTATAAGACACACTGGTGTTAGCATACCAAAGGCTTGTGTTAGGAAGTGGCTGCTTTGCTACTCCAAACGCACGCACGCATGCACACACGCACGCACGCACGCACACACACACACACACACACACACACACACACACACACACACTCCCTCTCTCTCTCTATACTGGGTCTATACTGCTGGGTCCCATCCTTTTCTCTCCCCTACCTCTACACCAAATCACTTTGCCAAAATATAGCCAGTCTACAAGCGTGGCAACATGGAAGGTTGCAAGATTGTAGATCTTTGCCTAATATTGGCCGCAGAACAAGGGGCAGTGAAGGCCTGTGTTCTCTAGCACTCAGCGCTCTGCTTCAGAGAGCAAGGCTGTGTCTGTTCCTTCATCATCATCGTCATCATCAGGGACAGAGACACGCCTCTAAAAACCACTCATGGACAAACGTAGACACTAAGGGCCCTATTATGCGTGTCTTAAGTACCAGGTCTTATGACTTAACTTAAGACCTGGAGGCGTGGTCAATGCTGTTTGGCCACTCAGAATAGCCAAATGGCATTGATCACGCCTCCAGGTCTTAAGTTAAGTAATAAGACCTGGTACTTAAGACATGCATAATAGGGCCCTAACACTGCTGTACATGCGGCATCATGCCGTTATATGTCACACATGCACAACGCAGCTGACAGCTAGCAAAGCATGCGCGTGTGTGACACCCACACATGTCTGCCTCATTCACTAGAATGGAGAATCTCACTTCCAACTGAAATAACTGTGTGTGTGTGTGTGTGTGTGTGTGTGTGTGTGTGTGTGTGGGGGGGGGGGGGGGGGGCACACATCCTGAGCCAGAGACAAAGACGCTGCTTGTTGGGGATGTCCAGAGCCATTGACAGCATGGAGAGGCAGGCAGCATGGTGGACACACACACACACACACACACACACACACACACACACACACTCACACACAGAGTTATTTCAGTTGGAAGTGAGATTCTATTCGAGTGAATGAGGCAACAGAGCGCAGGCCAAAGACACCTTCCGTATGTCACTGATCAACCCCAACAATCAATTCTCCAGTTCTAGGCAAGAAGGGGGGGACTTTTCTTATTTCCACACAACAGCTCTAAGGTATATTCATGCCATATAGTTCAATACTGAAAATGAGTGGTAGTCCCCTTTAAGTAATTAACACATTTGGAAACAGGGAGAGAGAGACAATGAGTGTGGCCAAGTGGCTTCAAGAGCAAGAGGTCACTTCACATGCAATGAATTGCGGCCTATCTCTCTCTCTCTCTCTCTCTCTCTCTCTCTCTCTCTCTGTCGCCCTGCGGCGAGAGAGAGAGTCCGTTTGTCCACTTGTCCAGCGGGACAAGCAGCCCGTAATGTCATTATGTTATCACTGCTGCAGTCAGGGCAGGAAACGTCAAGTGTCGGGAATGAGGGGACCTAATGGGAGTGCCGTACGTGGCTGCCAGAGAAGCCTGCGCAAGGTCAAGGTCAAGCGTACACAACCGGCTTCCAAAAGAAGTTAATGTGTCAACAAGTTCAAGTATATCACTAAAAACCCTACACATCCGATTGAAAAGCTGTATGGGGAAAGGACTCATTTTTATTCTCTTCAAGCCTCAAGTCTATTATCTCCATTGTTGCCTTAAGTCCCCCATGAAGAGCTGGCTAAATAGCAGCTTGACCTATGGCATCTATTAGTTGAGTTGTAACAGGTCCGTTTCACACTACACCATGTTCTTGGATGTTTTACTCCTCTAGCACATTGAAATTGTATGAATGTATTCAGATTGATTACATCTTTTTCAGTGTCTCCCCCAGCCCCCCAAACAACAAACAACACAATGAACATGGAATACATAGCTTTGTTATGGACAGATATGAACACATATATATGTTATGTATAAGCATATATCTGTCAATACAAAACATCAGTCAATCAATCAATCAATCAATCAATCAATCAATCAATCAATCCTTCATTGAACTTAAACCAGTATTTTGCCAAATGTTCGCCTCAGGATATTGACGCTATATGGTTCATGCAATGAAGTTAGATTCTGGATTAGTTAGCCACATTCTGGATCTTAGATTACTTTAAAATCTGACCAGGAAGATCAAGTCATTTCTTTCAGAAGAAATGCTACCTCATGGACCTTGTATGTGCTAACCAGTGAAACATCAACGTAAGTGATATGTTCTGGTTTTTCTTTAGTTTTGTACGGCAATGTTGTGCACCAGAAATAAAACTCAGAACATGTTGCATTGTTGTGAATGCCACAGCTTGTAGATCTGCAACTTTTGCTGTTTTTTCTTTTCTTTTCTTTTTGAACAGTTTTGGACATATGAGGTTTGCACCCCACAGAGATGATATGTAGGCCTATATTTACATAAGTATACTGTAGTAAAATTTTGGAGGTACATTTACTTTACTTGAGTATTTACATCAATACTTTATACTTGAACTATACAAACATTTTTTACTCATACAATTATTTGTACTTCACCTATTCAAAAATGGCATTGTGCCATTGCTTTTTTACTTTTAACAGAGTATTCTTTTATTGTGGCATTGCTACTTTGACTTAAGTAAAACAAAGATTACTTCTTCCATCACTGAACAGGAACCTTCGACTATTTAAAATGTGTATTTGTGTTCTCTATCCTATTTCCTTGTTCTTTTTAGTTGATTGTTACAAGCATCGTTATCAGCATCGTTCTTGCATATATTGTATTAGCTGTTAGCATAGTCTTGCCACACCTTACATTTCACTGCTTCTACCTGTATAACCTTGAGTGAGTAAACATTTGATTTGATAGTCATAAATGTACAGTGGACAGAAAGTGAGTGCTGCATGGCCATCATTTCTTAAGTTGTATAGAAGAAAGAGTTCCCAGCTCTCTGCGCATATATATATATATATATATATATATATATATATATATATATATATATATATACTGTCAGTGTCAGCTGTCCAGCAGTCCAAATATTATTAAATTACATTTCAGAATGGTAGACCTGAGGCCTGAGGCCTACCATACCATTGCGTGGCACATCTATGCACGAAATGTCTATGTTCACAGGCTTCTGTGTGCTGCCTAGAGGGCATCTGAACATTTGCAACACAATACCTCTTACACCATGTGTCCTTTGGGAAACCGGGCCAATGTTAGTGATGCTCATACAGTAGAGTAGGCCCTTCACCAGAGGGAGTTCCTCTGACCTTGTCCCTCAAGTCACTCAAGGGTAAAAATGCATTCTACTATGCAGCCACAACACAGTGGAATGCTCTACCACTGGCCCTGACATTTCTAAATTCTCCATTGAAGTTGAAAGCTTCCCTAAAATTATTGCTCCACAAAAGATTTTTTTTTTTTTACTAGTGCATGTTTATTTCAGGCTATTGTGTCTCAGTGTCTGCATGGCATATGTTGTTTTTTTGTGTGCATGTGTGTACAATGTGTGCGTTTATTTCAGTGTATTGTGTCTGCAAAGCATGTGTTGTTTTTTGTGTGCATGTGTATAATGTGTGTGTTTGTATGAGTCAGGCTCAATACATTCAGACTTGCAAAAAGGACAGAGAGAGAGAGAGAGAGAGAGAGAGAGAGAATGCATTTCGCTGAGCCATTCAGTTCTATAATATTAGTTGCTGCTCCTGTACATATGCATTTGTCATGGGCAGTTTAATTTATCATCAATATAGTCATTTATGTATAATCTGTTTTACTATTAACGTCAGCAAAACT
Source organism: Electrona antarctica (assembly GCF_951216825.1). Taxonomy (NCBI): domain Eukaryota; kingdom Metazoa; phylum Chordata; class Actinopteri; order Myctophiformes; family Myctophidae; genus Electrona; species Electrona antarctica. Next base: position 27,596,972 of record NC_136807.1, read on the forward strand.
GGATTTACTGAAATGTTATGTAGGTTGTTAATGCTTTAACTGCAGTTAATAAATATGCTCTGGAGCCACTAACTGTAATTCTTTCACTCCTTTATGGTCACTGTCGGGTGGAAACCTTGTATGTCCAATGTTAATTTTCAGGAAATGTAGACAAAATGATTTTCCCTTTATTGTCAATGCGTTTACTAAACAAACTTTGAACTAAAGACAAACATTAAACCTGTGTAAAGGAGGGGCTAGCGCCCCTCAAAAAAAAGTCTGGGAAAAAAAATGGAAAAAAAAGACACCATATTCCAGCTTTAGTTTTCTCTTGCAGGTTTCTAAGCAGAATGTTTGAAAGTAAAGAGGGTGCTTGGGTCCAGAAATCAGGAAAAGTGCTATACAGAAGTCAAACACCTTTGAGAACCACTGCGCTACTAAAGGACAGGCTGAGTTGTTTTGCTTCCGTTGCTAAATGTGGGCCTGTATGGCCCTTTGAGACTGTGACAGCAGCACATTATGGGGGAGTTGAGTGGAATCTCTGAGGTGTGAGGTGTCTAGCTCTCTCTCTCTCTGGCACATGTCAGGTCCTGTTTGTGTCTGTCCCCCATCATGCTGTGTGTGTCCCCTGTGTCCCCTGCTGTCCTGGTCACCAACAGGACAGGGACAGCTCTCTCTGTCTCATTGCCAGAGGTGGAAGAAATACTCTGATTTAGTTTTACTAAGTAAAGTAGCAAGTTTTTGTGTTAATCAACGCCCCACTTGATCATACTACAGCGTCACTCAAACGTATCAAAAGTCGCAGATCTATAAGCTTTGAGCTTGTAGATCTGCTATTTTTGGATATTGTGAGGTTTCAACCCAACTTTGATGATAAAAGGAAATGATAATATAAAAAAGGAAATTACAGTAAGTACAAGGACAAACAAATGTAAGAATTGGTTGGCCATGTTTTTGAAAATGTGCCACCTTGTGAGCTGGTGGTAGTATAAAATAGGGCTTAAAGGATGATTCACCCGTTTTCCACCCATCTCCATATAATTATGAATTATGAATTATGAACTAATGAAAACCAATTCTACTTGGTCTGTCTCATAGGAGGGCTGTGGACACTTCAGAAACACGCCTAACAGTGACATCATCGTTAGGCAGATTTCTTTCCTTTCTTTATTTTAAGATTTGTATTAATGCGAGAACAATGGCTTCAATGGCTTCCATTATACCCGTTGATGATGTCACTGGTAGGTGGGTTTCTGAAGCGTCCATAGCCCTCCTCTGAGACACTGAGACTCCTTTTCCACCAGTTGGGAACCGGTTCAGCTCAGAACCAGTTTGTAGTCCACGCCAGACCTCCAAAATAGGAACATTAATTATGATTTGAGTGGGCAAAACCATACCAATATTAAATTATCAATATAAGTACATTAATATATGATAACCATTCTCCAGTAGTAGCTTTATTTATATTATATTTTCTATTTTTTGCATATTTTCCTAGATAATGCCTAATTTGCATATTTAAATGTACAATTTCAGAAAGTGTGTAATACAATAAATCATGTTACCTATTCATCTATCACGTATAGGACTACTATAGGTGAAAATTACAAAATGTGTGATAAATATGAAAAAGCTACTCCTCATATATTAATTTACTTATATTGATCCTATAAACAATTGAATATAGATATGGTTTTGCCCACTCAATTCATAATTAACCGTCCAGTTTTGGACAGTCTGGCTCATGGACTAAAAACTGGTTCTGAACCGAACCGGTTCCCAACCGGTGAAAAAGGGGCCAGAGTGTAAACAGTACCATACTAATAGGCATGACTGAGGACTAAAGATGGGTTGAAAATGGATGAAGTCGTGTTTTAAGAGTTTGTTTTGTAATAATAATCTAAATCTGCATTATAAAAATAATAATAGTGGAGTAAAAAGTACAGCATTTGGGTGGAATTCCCCATTTAGTCTAATCAATGGGTTAACATGTTGGTTTTAGTGTCTCTTCTTTTGTGTACGGAGACAAGAGTTCCTCTGACTTCACCCATTTTCAACCTATATCTTCATTTAATTGGTCCTCACTAATGCTCATTATAAAATGGTACAATTTGTTTCTACCCATAGGAGGGCTGTGGACACTTCAGAAACCTACCAGCTGTAAGTACCCCTTGCCGAGCTTACGATGTAGCTTGATGTACTGTAGAAGACCGTACGGTGGACTCCATGTTGCTCCATGGAAGGAAAGAAACATGCGCAATTGAGACCAGGAAGTTGTACAATTAACCTTGGTACAAGTACACCCCCTGGACATGATGCTAGTATGTCGCAGGGACTTGTCTTACCCCCAATCCAACCCTTGATGCTGAGTGCCAAGCAGGGAGGCACTGGGTCCCATTTTTCTTTGGTATGACCTGGTCGCAGTCAGGGATTGAACCCTCCACCTCCCAGTCTCAGGGCGGACACTCTAACCACAAGGCCACTGAGCTGGTACACCAGCTGTACATCATCATTATAGGCAGGTTTTCTTTTTTCAAACAAAATTTCCCATTTTATCTTTAGAGAACAATGGCTTCCATTATAGCATGCTAACTTTAAAAATAGAAAGCCTGCAGTTTCTATCAATTTAGATTCCCCATCGATGATGTCACTCATAAGCGGGTTTCTGAACTGTCCAGTGTCCATAGCCCTCCTCTGAGACACAGAGGGGGAAAACAAAAATGGTACCATATTATCATTCATTAGCATTAGTGAGGACCAATTATATGACAATGGCTGAAGTTGTCCTTTAAGTACAATACTTGAGTAATATATGTTCAGTTACTTTCCAGCACTGGTATAAAATCTCTTAGGTGTTATAGGTGTGAAGCCCTCTTCTTCCGGTGCTTCTATTCCCTGGCAGTGGCTGTCACTTGTCACGTCCTGTTACCAATCGTCCTCACACTGTGTGTCCCCTCTCTGCACTGCTGCTCTGGTCACCAACGCTATGGGGACAGCCCGGTGTGTCTCACTCTCACTGCTTCCTCTGGGAGGGTGAGGAAAGCATCCAGCTGCTCCCTGGCTGCCCCTGGGGCTTCAAGTCACGTCTGTCACGCTGCTACTGCTGTGTGTGTGCATGTGTGTGTGCGTGCGTGCGTGCGTGCGTGCGTGCGTGCGTGCGTGCGTGCGTGCGTGCGTGCGTGCGTGCGTGCGTGCGTGTGTGCGTGTGCGTGTGTGTGTGTGTGGTGCAACAACCACGTGGAGGAGGGTACTGTACAGCCATCCCATATCTGCTCTTGGAAGCTTGTACACCTTCACATTTGTACATTTAAAGGAGAATTTCGAACTAGAAGGCTTTCTTACAACCCTAACCCTACCTTTATTTGTAGTTGTTACGTCCCCACCAAAGAGGTCCAGGTGTTATTTTGTGCAAAAGTGCATTATTAACTAGTATTTCCCCTACCATACCTCAATAAGTAATAAAGTGTGCCGCTTGGGATACTATTTACATTATGAAGAGAGGATATATACAAAAAAAATGTATATCGAATTAGCACAACAACCCAATGCCTCATTCAATTCAATGCAATTCAATTCATTGAGGGCTTATGGTAGGGGAAATAGCCAATAATGCGCTTTTGCACAAAATAACACCTGGACCTCTTTGGTGGGGATGTAACAACTACAAATAAAGGTAAGAAAGCCTTCTAGTCTGAAATTCTCCTTTAACTAAAAACTACAGGACTTGTTTTTATAGGCCAAGTACAGTACGTAGTACTGTGAGTGGTAGAGTATGGTAATACAATGTACTATGTCCCTACTCCATAGTACATCTGCAATGGTGGAGTACCAGGGTACAACAGGTTTTAGGAAAAGGCCTATATAGACAGAGCTGTTGCCAAGCCAATCATACTGCATGAATCATAACATGCAAACAAAGATGGTCGCTATGTCAAAGCCCAATTAAAACCTCTAGCTTGAACTTAAAAAGGAATAGCAAACTCACACATGATAATTGAAGTCAATTGACCAAGAACCATGTACAAATACCTGGATAATGTTCCCTGTTACTACCTTCAACATCAGACACAAGACAACATAAACATACAAATTGAAGATTCACTCCAGAGCCAGAGCATGTTTCGTTGTCACCCCAGTCATTATTGGGTCCCAAAATGACAGCATAGTAAATATAGCTTGAATCACATACAGACAGTAGTACACACACTCACACAGCATACAACACAAGAAGCAAGAAAAACAACCAAACAAAGTTCCTACCTTGAGCCGTCGATGGCTGCATGCAGGGTCAAACTTTGGAACCCGTCCTGGCAAGCACAGTCAGGACCTGGACGAATTAGTGACAGGCTTCAGGGGTCCAGCATTCACAGCTGTATAATTATGTAGTATAATAGTCTCTACAGGACTGAGAAGAAGCTGAACTTGATATGGTGGGGAGGTCGGACTTCCACACACTGAGTGAAAACAGAGAAGGACATGGTTTTGCAGCGTTTGAGTAACTAAAATGATCAGAGCAGATCATGTGGTTGTGTAGACTGTACTGGGCAAGATCAATTTCTAACTTGTAACCTATACCAAAAGTCAAGGTTATACACACAACATTAATTCATTTTCATTTGAATGCATTTCAATCATCGCTCTGATATCACTGATATCAGAGCGCTAAAACTGGACAAATGTTACAGGCAGGTGTATGTTCGGTATTCGGTTTTCGGGCCAACTGTTTCCTATATTCGGTATTCGGTTTCGGCCAAGAATTTCCCTTTCGGTGCATCCCTAAATTCAATAGTATAGCACATAGTCACAACCAAGAAGCACAGATAGAGCATAGTCAGCATACAGTATTTGTTGAATATTTACACTTTGCTGTTATACAACTGGATCCAGGATGTTGTTGTGGTTGATGGATTTGTACTGCAACTTTTGTGACTAGTTGTGATTGGACCACATTATTTTATTATTTGGGAAGAAAGAGGAAATTATTCGTACTTCCAGTGATCGAATAAAGTAGCTTTTTTTTTATTTAGGAGCTATAAAGATTTTAAAGTTTGGCATCCTAAGATTACCCAAGTGTTTTAGCAATTTATGCAAATGGTGCCAATTAACCTTTGTATGGTATTTTATGAGGTTGAGATTGATATTTGGAGATTGAAGAGGAAGGTTTAAGTTAAGGAACCCGTTGGTGTTTCCAGTGTCTTGTGTGAAAGTTGGACATCACTCTTCCACTTATCTGTAGCATAATGGGACTAATTCGTTCCCAGGTCATTCTTTCTGACTGGTTGCTTTATTGCTGCTGTGAACAGTGTTGACAGATTTAGCAAGAGAAACAAGAGGCCATGGGTCTATGAAAACAAGCCCAAAAGGAGCGACCAGTTACCACTTTACATCGACTATTTTAAATTAGCTGACGTCTTTTTAGGAGATGGGAAGCAGGTTGGAGTGAACACTGCTTAGCCCCATGGTCACTGAACTAAATTTGGACCCGATCATCACAAGCCACACTATTCCCAAGATCTTTATACTACAATGGCTTTTATCAGAGAGACAAATCAGGAGAAAATCTACTTTATTACCAACCTTTCTCTGTCATATGGCAAAACTCTAGCACCATGGTAACCATATAGGACGTTTGTGAGATTTACTAAGGAGACCATTCGTAGGATTTGTGTACCATGTTGCCTCTAGTAGTTCCAATCGGGGTGGACTATCTTCCTAAATTCACAATCTTTGATGACAATTGCACACAACACTCCTACCTTTCTACTCAAGAAAGGGTGTGTTCAGAACAGATGAACAGTGACGTCACATCACAATCATGGTTGTACACCAAAAATACAGACATAAATCACCAAAGTAACACCATGACACAGTGCTACACATAAAGGCCCATCGCATATCGACATATCCCCCATTGCATTTCAATAGTTAAGCACCAAAGTCCATTCCCCCAGGCGCGTACTGGAATGCAACTACACCAAAGGCATTCTGATGGCAGATCTCGCAAACGTCCTATGTTTACTGGTGCTAGATCTCATAAGAGTGTGTTGCTGGAACAGAGAAAGGTTGTAATAACGTAGCTTTTCTCTTGATTTCTCTCTCTCTCTCTCTCTCTCTCTCTCTCAAAAAAAAGAAGCCTTTTAGTGTAAAAATGTGCGGAATATTGCGTGGCTTGAGACAATCTGGTCCAATATTTAAATTCAGTGACCATGGAAGAAACGTTTAGAAGCGTTTAGTTCACTCTCCCATTTGAATTAATAGACTCAAACCTGCTTCCGGTCTCCTAAAAGGCAGCCACCTATGCAGATACAGGAAGTATAGTACAGTATCTGTGTGCCACCGGCCCTCCCAATTTTAATATGCTTGAGGTTCGGGCCACTACAGCAGGCTGCTACGCGGCCCTCACACCTATGTTGCAGTGCCGATCCGACCGGTCCTTGTCAGAGTACACGTTGTACTTGTCGAGTCCTTGCCGATGCGCACATAGAGCTTGAAGTAGATCAGTCCCATGCACACTGTGGTTCTGGACAACCGGATCTCCATATTTGCCTGTATATGGGCGTATGGGGTTTGTTTGTGGAATATGTCTGAGTTGTGGTGACCTAATTGGCAGAGGTCCGCACCGCCTGCCCTCCCACTAGCCAATTTTAATATAGGATTTCTGAACGTTTCTGTTCCATTCCATCTGAAAAATGTAAACCGTTTTGGAGATATGAGGTTTCTGCCCGAGAGCAATGATGTGCACGTGGGAGTCAGAGGCTGTAACAGAGAGGAGGAGGAAAAGGGGCCTTTTTATTCTAGCACATAAAGCTCTGTCAGCAGCGGCCATCCTGTTCAACATCAGCACATACTCTGTGTTGTGAAAACGTCTAAACCATGAACAGGATGGAATAATTACAAGCTAATGAAAACCACAAGGTTAGATATAGAAATAAAAATAAAAAAGAAGAGAATGGGGGATTGGATATCGTGGCTGTCGGATGGAAACCATGCATGTCCGAAATCATTGCTCTGGAGGAAATGGAAAAAAGAAAATCACCTGTGTTCCAATGAAAATAGCAGATCCACAACCTCACAACGTGTTGCGTTGCGACGTGCTGTGAGCTTTTAGATCTGCTATTTTCGCACAACACTCTTGTACGACGAAGTAGGGTGTTCAATCATGAAGAAAAATAAAACATAAAAAGTTTAAATATGGAGATAAAACGTACTCGACAGCATACACATTTTTAAAAAAATGCCAGAGAAGGGGGATAGGATATGTAGGGAGAGGGTGGGGGTCACGTTATAGGAGAAGATATGTAGGGAGAGGGTGGGGGTCACGTTATAGGAGAAGATATGTAGGGAGAGGGTGGGAAGGGAGGACGGATGTATATAATGCAGAATGACAGCAGCTGCCATGGGGGAGGGGAGGGAGCAAGGATGACAGTGGAGATAAAGGTCTGGAGAGGAGAGGAGAGGAGAGGAGAGGAGAGGAGAGGAGAGGAGAGGAGAGGAGAGGAGAGGAGAGGAGAGGAGAGGAGAGGAGAGGAGAGGAGGGGAGAGGGGAGGAGAGGAGAGGAGAGGCAATGGGAGGAGAGGAGAGGAGAGGAGAGGAGAGGAGAGGAGAGGAGAGGAGAGGAGAGGAGAGGAGAGGAGAGACAATGGGAGGAGAGGAGAGGAGAGGAGAGGAGAGGAGAGGAGAGGAGAGGAGAGGAGAGGAGAGGAGAGGAGAGGAGAGGAGAGACAATGGGAGGAGAGGAGAGGAGAGGAGAGGAGAGGAGAGGAGAGGAGAGGAGAGGAGAGGAGAGGAGAGGAGAGGAGAGGAGAGGAGAGACAATGGGAGGAGAGAAGAGGAGAGGAGAGGAGAGAAATCACTGATGTAATGAGAAATGAAAAGATTGGGGGTGAGTACAACGTATGGAAGTACAATAGCTGAGTATACAGTCAGATTTATAGGACTACTCCCATAGGCGCATTGTGAGACCATTTTAGTTTTGACCTTTCTAGCGATGGAAAAAGCGCATCGTGGCGTTTTGACCTTTCTAGCGATGGAAAAGGCGCATCGTGGCGTTTTGACCTTTCTAGCGATGGAAAAAGCACATCGTGGCGTTTTGACCTTTCTAGCGATGGAAAAAGCGCATCGTGGCGTTTTGACCTTTCTAGCTATGGAAAAAGCGCATCGTGGCGTTTTGACCTTTCTAGCGATGAAAAAAGCGCATCGTGGCGTTTTGACCTTTCTAGCGATGAAAAAAGCGCATCGTGGCGTTTTGACCTTTCTAGCGATGAAAAAAGCGCATCGTGGCGTTTTGACCTTTCTAGCGATTTTTGACCTTTCTAGCGTTTTGACCTTTGACCTTTTGACCTTTTGACCTTTTGACCTTTCTAGCGATTTTTGACCTTTCTAGCGTTTTGACCTTTCTAGCGATGAAAAAAGCGCATCGTGGCGTTTTGACCTTTCTAGCGATGAAAAAAGCGCATCGTGGCGTTTTGACCGTTCTAGCGATTTTTGACCTTTCTAGCGTTTTGACCTTTGACCTTTTGACCTTTTGACCTTTCTAGCGATTTTTGACCTTTCTAGCGTTGTCATGCCACTTGACGGAAAAGAGTGTTTAGCATCATCTAGTGGTTGCTTTGAAGACTGCTGTCAGCTAATGTGTTCTAGTTTCCCTGTGTTCTTATTGGTAGTTGTGATCACATGTCACAAGGCCTTTACTTCCTGGTCAGCCTTTGTTTTGAGAAAAACACAGTATGTTCTACAGATGTTACAGAATATTGAATCCCTTGCCATCCACCTGTTTTGAGCCTTGGAGAAGCTTTGTCTGTGAGTTTATCTTACATGTTTCATCTTTGAGAATAAGTAATGATGCATATTATTATTATGGTCAATATTGTCTACCATGCCATTTGCTATTACTTGCTTTGTCATTTGTAATGCAGTGTTCTTGTCTAGCTGATTTAGGCATTACATTTATGTTTATTAAGAGCTTTTTTGTGCATTTATTTTCAGTTTCACAAATTGCTGGAAAAGCATTGTAAACAAGTTGATGAAGAAGTGTGAAGTAAACAACCTCCAATTCTACGTCCGCGTCTCATCAAGTCTTTCAGTGCCTAGTACCTTTCTGTTTAGCTATCTGTCACTTCGTGGAGTCACACACGCAGGGGACAGAACAGTGAAAAGACAGCATCACAGCGAGGCCATTACAGTTATTCTGGCAAACAGGACAGCGGCTCTGTGCTTCGTCTTCATACAATAACTGGAGTCCAGCATACACAAGATGGACAAGGAGGCAGACACAGGCAACGAACAGGATGTTCAATCTTCAAGTTCGTACGCAACAAGATCTCGTGCTAGTTGCTCTACTGGCTTCAGCAATTCATCAGTGAGCCTAGCAGCAGTTAAAGCACGCGCCAGGCTGCTCTAATCACACTGAAGCAAGAGCAAGAGTGTGCAGCTGCCGTGGCTGAGGCTGTGTTTCTTGAATCAACCGCTCTAGAACTGGGATCTCAAGCAAAACCCAACTCACTGAACATTGCATCAATCCACCACGAGTCCAGAGAGAAAAGAACAAGTGACTATGTTGAATGCCATTCCAGACTTGACTCTATTGAGTTGTCACCGCCCCAATCTGAGTGTCACACTGCACCCAATCAGCCACATAATATCCCTCACACCCCTCCACCACAAGACAGTAAGCAAATTCATAGTCATTCAACTAATGATGGAATGGGTTCCGCTTCGGCTTATGCCAGAGTACACAATATGACACCACAGTCATCTGTTCCTGACAACACAGTCATAAAGGACTTTGCTATCTACATGGCTCGTCGCGAGATTGTGACCTCTGGGATGACCATCTTCGACGATCGTCCAGACAATTATTGGAGCTGGAAGTCAACCTTTGTGAATTTCATAACAGGACTGAAAATCACCTGCAGGGAAGAGCTTGACCTTCTAACAAGGTGGTTGGGCTCCGAGTCATCAGAGCAGGTCAGGAGAATCAGAGCCGTTCATGTTAGTGACCCTGCTGCTGAGCTCAGGATGGCGTGGACGCGCCTTGATGAGACATATGGGTGTCCTGAGATCGTTGAGAAGGCTCTTTGAGACAAGCTTGAGAGTTTCCCCAAGATTAACAACAAAGAGCCCCTAAAATTGAGAGACCTTGGCGACCTGTTAAGGGAGTTGGAGTCAGCTAAATTAGAGGGCTATTTGACTGGACTCGCTTACTTGGATACACCTCGGGGTGTCAACCCTATAGTGGAGAAACTGCCATATGGGCTCCAAGAGAAATGGATGACACAAGGTAGTTTGTACAAGCTGGAAAATGAAGTTCAATTTCCACCATTTTCATTCTTCACTGATTTTGTTTGCAGAGAGGCCCATATTCGTAATGATCCGAGTTTCACACTCCACTAATGCGATGCAGAGGCTTCAGAGCTAAGACACTGGAGGAACGCAAAACATTTCTCAAAGAGAGTGGGGTTTGTTTCAGATGCTGCTCCTCAACTCATCATGTGGCTAAAAACTGCAGAACGACCATTCAGTGCAACGAGTGTGACAGCAACAAACATGTCACAGCTCTTCATCCAGGACCAGCCCCATGGACCGCCATGGACTCTGACACAGAGCATGGCGGGAAGCAGAGAGAAGATGCTCCTGCAGAAATGTTTATTAAGAGCTTTTTTGTGCATTTATTTTCAGTTTCACAAATTGCTGGAAAAGCATTGTAAACAAGTTGATGAAGAAGTGTGAAGTAAACAACCTCAAATTCTACGTCCGCGTCTCATCAAGTCTTTCAGTGCCTAGTACCTTTCTGTTTAGCTATCTGTCACTTCGTGGAGTCACACACGCAGGGGACAGAACAAGCGTTTTGACCTTTCTAGCGATGAAAAAAGCGCATCGTGGCGTTTTGACCTTTCTAGCGATGAAAAAAGCGCATCGTGGCGTTTTGACCTTTCTAGCGATTTTTGACCTTTCTAGCGTTTTGACCTTTGACCTTTTGACCTTTCTAGCGATTTTTGACCTTTCTAGCGTTTTGACCTTTCTAGCGATGAAAAAAGCGCATCGTGGCGTTTTGACCTTTCTAGCGATGAAAAAAGCGCATCGTGGCGTTTTGACCTTTCTAGCGATGAAAAAAGCGCATCGTGGCGTTTTGACCTTTCTAGCGATTTTTGACCTTTCTAGCGTTTTGACCTTTTGACCTTTTGACCTTTCTAGCGATTTTTGACCTTTCTAGCGTTTTGACCTTTCTAGCGATGAAAAAAGCGCATCGTGGCGTTTTGACCTTTCTAGCGATGAAAAAAGCGCATTGTGGCGTTTTGACCTTTCTAGCGATGAAAAAAGCGCATCGTGGCGTTTTTTTTTTTTTTAAACTTTGTTTTTATTCAGAATTTTCGGGTCACATCGGGCATCACAGTACATTTTGTAATTGTTACAAGTCATTTGTTACATTCATTATTATCAACTTTCATTGTGTTACGGGTCATACAGTTCCAGGTGGGTAGGGGAACCCTCTTTGAGCAGTTTCAGTCCGTTTTAGTCAGTTCGCTCCCAGTTACAGGGTTCATGATAACTATACATCGGCATTCCATTCTTTTTGGTTGTTTAAATTAAATCAATGTACAAGATTATGAAAAACAATGACGGAAGGTGAAAAAGAAAACCGAGGGAAAACAGAGAATCCTAAAAATAAAATAAAATACGAAACGAAGGGTAAACAGTGGACAAAAAAAAATAAAACAAAAATTTGAGCACAACAGATACAATAATGACATCATTAATGACAGAATAATGACAGTGTTCACCTCTTATTCATTCATACAGATCCTTTACAAAATGTCTATTCCCATGTATAATATCCATTTCAACCAGTATCTGTGAAACTTTTCTGTACATATCCTAACTGCGAAAGTAAGTTCCTCCATTTCGTATATGTTTCGTACAATGGCTGTCCACTCTCCTTTCTTAGGCGGGCTTCTATCCAGCCACTTCTTGGTTATTGCCTTTTTTGCTGCCACTAGCAATATTTTAAGAAGGTATTTATCTGGGGTATTAAGGTCCTCTGGTATGTTACACAGGTAAACCTTTGTAAATTCAAATTCAATCTCAAAACCCATTATTGTGTTAATGTCCGATACTATCTCTAGCCAGAATAGTTGTATTATTGGGCAGTCCCAGAATACGTGGAAGTGGTCAGCCATTGCACTATTACATTTTCTCCAACAGTTGCCTGCTTCCGGTGTCCCACTCTGTAGGCTTTTTATTTTCGGTGTAATGAAGAACCTAATCATGTTTTTCCATGAGAATTCTCTCCATAGGCCAGAACTGGTGGTTGTGGACATCATATCACATATATTCAGCCAGTCCTCCTCTGCGATGGTTAGATTTGCCTCTTTTTCCCATTTAAGTCTGATATAAGCTGTGGAGTGATTTTTAGCAGATTGTATATTCGAATATAGCTTTGATATCAGTTTCTTGGTGGTTTCGCCTTTATAAGCTTCAGTAAAGATGTAAATCAGGCCAGTTTGAGGTTTGTCTGTTTTTATGTTCTTATCAAAATGGTGCCTTAGCTGTAGGTACCTATAAAAATCTTGTTTTTCTAAATCGTGTTTGTCTCTCAGATATTGGAAGCTTTCCAGGCCTGTACTGGATGAGATCAGACAATATGTTGTTATACCATCCCAAATCCATCGTTTGAATCTAGCATCCATCTGGGCTGGTTTGAAATCTGTATCATATGCTATCCATTTCAATCTCTGTACGTCTTTATTTATCTTTTGGTCCTTACATTCCTTAAACCAGACGTTCAGAGGGACTTTCGTCCATTTACTTAATTCTCCTGAGTGTTTCCTCATGAGAGTCCTATCACCCAGTACTGCCTGGAGGGGGACATCCAATTGATTTATTTCAATTTCTTTCCATTTTGCATCGTATTCCGGATTACACCAATAGACTAAGTATCTTATTTGTGCTGCTTTATAATAGTCTTCTAAGCATGGGAGAGACATACCTCCCTCCTCCTTAGGTAACTGTAATGTTTTGAAACGTACTCTTGGTTTCTTACCTCTCCAGACGAACCTGGAGATAGCCCTATTCCAGTTGTCAAATTGTTTTTTTGGTAGTTCTACCGGTAAGGATTGAAAGAGGAATAGTAATCTTGGCAGGATATTCATTTTTACGGCTTCTATTCTATCATGCATACCAAACACCAGGGGGGCCCATCTGTCCAAATCTGATTGTATTTATTTTGTGATGAGATCATAGTTTTCACTATAGATATTTGTCAGGTCTTTCGGTATATTAATACCCAGATATCTAATTGTTTTTGCGCTCCATTTAAAGTTGTATTTATTTCGTATATCCTCATGGGGTGAATAGTTAAATGAAAGGACTTGGGTTTTGTCTATGTTCAGTTTGTATCCGGAGTATGTACCATATATTTCCAGACAGGCCATGAGCTTTGGCAGACTGGTCTCTGGGTCGGAAAGTGTCACCAATACGTCATCGGCATATAGGCTAATTTTATGTTCCGAGGCTGATCCTTTCATTGAAATTCCTATTATAGAGTCATCCTCCCTTATTGTTTGAGCGAGTGCTTCTATGAATAGTGCAAAGAGGGCGGGGCTTAAGTTACAGCCTTGGCGGCAACCACGTTCCAACTTGATTGTGTTTGACAGGCTGCCATTTATTTTGATTCGGGCAGTCGGTTGGTAGTACAGGGATCTGAGACAGTTTACAATTTGTTCTTTAAATCCAAGACGTTGCAGTACCATGTATAGGAACTCCCAGCGACAAGCATCGAACGCTTTCTCCGCGTCCAGGCTAATTGCTAATGATTTAGCATTGTTCTTACTCATATTGTCTATCAGGAATAGTGCACGCCTGACATTATCCTGTGTCTGCCTATTTTTTATGAAACCACATTGGTCTGTGTCTATTATATCTGGAAGTATGTCTTCTAGTCTTTTTGCCATTATTGAAGCGAACAGTCTGTAGTCTATATTGAGTACCGAGATAGGCCTGTAGGAGCTACATTCTGTTTTATCTTTGCCTGCTTTTGGTATCACCGAGATTATAGCCTGTCTCCAGGATACAGGTGTTTCTCCCCCTTTAAGTACATGGTTAAAACAACTCCTAAGTGTGGACGTTATTGAGCCTTTAAATACCTTATACCATTCGGCCGGGAAGCCATCACCCCCTGACATTTTGTTAGTTTTCAATCTGGATATAGCACAATCAATTTCCAATGTTGTAATGTCTGTTATTAACGATTTATTTTGTGTTTCTCCTATCGTTGGTAAATCCAAGGATTCCAGGAAATTCTGTACCAGGGGGGGTTCTGCCGCTGTTGGTTGAGAGTATAATTTTTTATAGTATTTTTCAAATGATTTCTGTATTTCTTCCGTAGTGTGGCTCAGACTGTTGGTAACCGGGTCCTTAATTTTGAAGATTGATCTTTCATTTTGTTGTTTACGTAATTTCCATGCCAACACCTTTTTTGCTCTAGGGCCATTTTCATAATATTTCTGTCTAATATATTTGAGTTTTATTTCCACTTGTTTGTCAAGTATCTCGTTTAGCTTTAGTTTTGTTGTACGTATTTGCTCCAGTAGTTGGGGATCATTTGAGTCCATGTGTTGTTTCTCTAAGTTTTCCAATCCACTAGTTAAATCATTGACACGTTTTTGTTGCAGTTTTTTGTGATTAGCTGACCACATTATTAGTTTCCCTCTCATCACTGCTTTGGCTGCATCCCATAAGATATCAGGTGTTATATCTTCGGTGTCGTTAAGTTCCAAGTACTCTTTTATTTCTTTTATATTATATTCCTGGAATTGGGTGTTATTTAGGAGGCTCGTATTTAATCTCCAAACTGTGTTTCTCCGTTGAACATCCAGATGGAGCCTCAGGTATACCCCTGCATGGTCAGAAATGTCCTTTACCCCTATCTTACAATCTATAATCCTATGTCTCTCTGTGTTAAACATGAAAAAATAATCAAGTCGACTGTGTACCCCATGTGGATGAGAGAAGAAACTAAATTGTTTCGCTGTTGGGTTAAGATCTCTCCATACGTCAAACATCTCCATTTCCTTAATTAATTTCTTAACATACAGTGACTCCTGGTTGATTATCTTTCGTGGATTTGAGGAGTCCCGAGCCTCCATCTGGATATTAAAATCCCCGGCTGCGATTAGCGTACCTGTGGCTTCGGTAGCAATTAACTCAAATATTTTCTTAGTTAGTAATTTATCCGAGCCTGGTGGTCTATAAACGTTGAGTAATGTCACTTCCCTAGAGTCAAGAAGTCCTTTAACCAAAACATAGCGTCCCTCTTTGTCTGCAATTTGTGCATTGAGTTGGAAAGTGATCTTATTTGAAATAAGTATTGCAACACCTCTAGTATGTCCCTTGTATGATGAATAGAATGTATTTTTAAATCCCAGTTTCTTCAATTTTTCATGTTCATCTCGCATCATATGTGTTTCCTGCCAGAAGATTATTTGTTGGTCTTCTCTTTTCATCTTAGCTATAAGCTTGCTTCTTTTAATTGGTCCCTGTAGCCCGTTAACATTGAGTGTAACTATTTTATATTCTTGTTGTGACATGTGTTGTTCATTGGTATACAATTATTTCCTCTGTGAGCCCGGGTTGACCTTAACTTGTCTAATGCATTATTAGCAACGCCAATAATCATCAGAATAAAAAACATAAACATAAACATAAACATAAACATAAACACAAACATAAGTACAATAGTAACTTCCAAAGTTGAGGTTTCTTCTGTAAGCAATACCTCAAGTGGAAAGGAAATCCTCTGTGTAGCAGAAGGCCTTTCTAGCACAAACTCACTGTTATACTGTGAATCGGTGCAAACCATAAATCTATTCTAATCGTGCTGCGGGTGACTCCCACTGCAGTAAAAAAAAAAACTAAAACCTTGCATAGTCTTGCATAGAAAATCAATTATGAATTGAAAAGTAAATAAAATGTAAATTAGAAATTGTCCTAACCCCAATCATGCTACCTTGATGAGCCTTTGTATTGATAATGAAACAGGAAAAAAATAAAAATAAAAAATAAAAATAAAATGTTGTTCTCATCTAGTCCATCTAACATACACAAAAAAGCCCTAATAATGATAAAAAACAGGTTCATTATTATTATTATTATTTTTTTTTTAAGGGATCAGTGACATAAACAACAACAATTATAGTCACAGAATATCAGACTCTTAAAATGAAAGAAAGTTTGAGTTAAATGAAAATTGTAGACCGTTTCCCCAATCTCACAACCATTAGATCCTCATCTAAGCCATCCAACACACACACCGTGTAATATTGTCAAATGCCCACCAGGTGGGGCCAGAGACCGCACACACAGGGAGGCCTAGATCGCCGTTTTACCAAATCTCAACGGTGATGTGTGGAGGAGTATGGTAGGGGGGCAGTAGAGGGCCGAACATCACAAAGAGAGGAAATTGCAAAAAAGAAAAAGAAAAAGAAAAAGAAAATACCGGACGTCAGGTTGATAGTGATGTCATTGTCCATTCCTTCTTGGGAAACATAGGATTTCCCCCTCTTTTTTGTAGAGGAGAAAAACAAAACAAAGCGTCGCCATTGTTTGTCACTGAGCCGCCTGGGCTCAATAATGTTCATAATCACGTCCAGTATACGTTTCACGGTATCACGTTACATCAAGTAGGCCTTTGTAACATATTAAATAAAGCAATTATATGAAATAACAGCGTTCAATCCCGCATACACACGCACACACACGCACCACACAGATCCTTTCAAAATAATAACACAATTAATTAATTACAATCAAACAACATATCGGCGCTTAATCCCGTGTGCACGCACGTACGCTCTTCCATCCACACTCACGCACACACACACACACACGAAAGGATATAAAATAATGATAAAATAAAAAATAGGTTACATTTGGACCTCAGAAATAAATCTCTCTATGCATCAGCCCCCCCCCCCCCCCCCAGAAAGAAAAGAAAAGCAAGCGAAAGTCGGAGCTTAGTATAAAATGTAATAAATAAAATAGGTTAGTCAGATAATCACGGACCAGTCCAAGCACACTATGTACATAGAAATGTGCGTCCGATCCCCCCCGTTCAGCAGTTCCAGCTTCCAACCCAATGCCTGCTTGGATTTAAAAAAAAAAGAGGATCGTTTTAGAGGAAAATAAAATAGTAATTGTGGGGAAGAGGAATTAAAGTAACAAAAAAATAATAAGAGATGCGGTAGTTAGCTTGGGGATAGTTCTAGATGTGCGGTAGATACCACACTTAAACAAACATTACTCGGTACCATTGTCGTCGGCGGGAGGAGGAGGGTTGTCGTCAGGTCCAACATCAGCGTCCGGGACCGGCGGGGCGGCGATCCGCCGCTCGTAGAACTCCATGGCTTCTGCGGCGGTCTTGAAGTTATGGGTCGAGTTCTCGAAGTCCACTTTTAACAAGGCAGGAAAGACGAGCCGGAACCGGACTTTTCTCTCGAATAACAAAGACTTTATCTTTGAGAATGACGAGCGAAGTTTGGCTGTAGCAGCGGCATAATCAGGATAAAAAATAACCTTCCGACCTCGCCAAGCAAGTTGGTTCCGATCCGCTCTCAGCGCCCGGGCCTTGTCTTGGAAGTAGTGAAAACGTACAATCATCACCCTGGGCTTTCCAGTGAGCCCCGGGCGTTGGTATCCGATCCTGTGAGCCAAGTCCAAGACAGGAGGCGCCCCGTACACGCCGGCACCAAGCACTTCCACAAAAAAGTTAGACATAAACTTGATTGGGTCGTTCTGCTCAGCCCCTTCCAGAATATTGGTCACTCTCATGTTGAATCTGCGCGCACGATTCTCGTAGTTTTCCATGCGGTCAACCATGGTTTCATTCTCCGTCCTGAGCCGCTCACAGAGTCGCTCCAGTTCGACAGCCCGGTCAGAGTATTCTGTGAGGCCTTCTTCTAGGTCGCTAAGACGCTGTCCATGGCTAGTAATGTTCTTTTTGACCTCCCCCAGAGATTTGTCGATGGAAGAGAGAGCCTTCGCAATCAAATTCTCAGCCATTTCCTTCATTGCTTCAATCAGAACCAAACGAAGCTTATCCAGATCAGGGGGAAGGCTAGTGCTAGCAGTAGCATCGGTGCTAGCCGCCGAAGCCGGCACAGGAGTCGCCATGTGGCTTGGTGCTGCAGGCTGTTGCTGTGGGGCTGTAGTAGTCGTAGTGT
This sequence comes from Electrona antarctica, assembly GCF_951216825.1. NCBI lineage: Eukaryota > Metazoa > Chordata > Actinopteri > Myctophiformes > Myctophidae > Electrona > Electrona antarctica. The sequence goes on from NC_136807.1 coordinate 27,615,167, forward strand.
ATGAACGTATGTTCCTCTGACTCTGACGGCCACGACCCCCCGCCATAATTGCAAGATTAATACTCAAACTTCACTTGTAAAACAAATTTTCCGAAAAAGTAGTAACTTAAACCAGTGTAAGCGAAGTTTTTAAGTACAAATAGTGGGAGCCACCCTTCCACGCGTCCGCTCTCGTTCACATCGTCGCCGGAAGTCGCATCGTGGCGTTTTGACCTTTCTAGCGATGAAAAAAGCGCATCGTGGCGTTTTGACCTTTCTAGCGATGAAAAAAAGCGCATCGTGGCGTTTTGACCTTTCTAGCGATGAAAAAAGCGCATCGTGGCGTTTTGACCTTTCTAGCGATGAAAAAAGCGCATCGTGGCGTTTTGACCTTTCTAGCGATGAAAAAAGCGCATCGTGGCGTTTTGACCTTTCTAGCGATGAAAAAAGCGCATCGTGGTGTTTTCACCTTTCTAGCGATGAAAAAAGCGCATCGTGGCGTTTTGACCTTTCTAGCGATGAAAAAAGCGCATTGTGGCGTTTTGACCTTTCTAGCGATTTTTGCCCTTTCTAGCGTTTTGACCTTTGACCTTTTGACCATTCTAGCGATTTTTGACCTTTCATCGTGGCGTTTTGACCTTTCTAGCGATGAAAAAAGCGCATCGTGGCGTTTTGACCTTTCTAGCGATGAAAAAAGCGCATCGTGGCGTTTTGACCTTTCTAGCGATGAAAAAAGCGCATCGTGGCGTTTTGACCTTTCTAGCGATGAAAAAATCGCATCGTGGCGTTTTGACCTTTCTAGTGATGAAAAAAGCGCATCGTGGCGTTTTGACCTTTCTAGCCTATGGCTAATAAGCCAGACGCGAATCAGCCGTTGGCAAAAAGAATTGCCTGCTGGCGGATTACACGACAGTGTGATATTAGTCTGCCTTATTAGCCAGACTACCTGGGAATGGGAATGGGTTTGTGCACTAGGGGTGGGACGACATGGGTACCTCACGATACGATATATATCGCGATATTAGGCCCTCGATAACGATAATAAGACGATATTCGATATATTGCGATATTTGCGATATATTGATATATTGTATGAAATTTCATCAACGATATATCATGATATCTGCAACTACAAAATACTTGGAACTGAAAAAATGCTATTTTCGTACTCGGACACAAGGAGGGACACACACATAGCTGTCTATAGTGGTTGCACCACTCAAACACTAAATTAATACTACCATTATCACTGGTATCATCATAATGCCTCACAAACACCACCAACTGACCATTATCACTGGTATCATCATAATGCCTCACAAACACCACCAACTGACCATTATCACGGGTATCATCATAATGCCTCACAAACACCACCAACTGACCACTATCACTGGTGTCAGTGGACTTGTCCACTGCTGGGGAAATGCATTCTGCATTTTGTATTCCCACAAAGCTGTTTGGACAAATCACCATCCAGTAATTCAGTACTTCTGGTTGCTGTGGAATCTGATAGTGGGATTTGCTTTATTTTAGCTGTCATTTCCTCCTTTTCTAAACATGTTGTTCATCACTTCATTATGAACAACATTTCCATAAAATAAATAAAATAAAAATTAATATAATATATATAATATCGATATTTTAATAATCAATATCGATTATTTATCGCGGGAGGACGTATCGATATATATCGCCATATCGATATTTCAGCACACCCCTATTGTGCACGCGCCTGCGCGCACACACACACACACACACACACACACACACACACACACACACACACACACACACACACACACACACACACGCACACGCACACAGTCAAACTAGCGGTTTTCATAATTCTGCATCCATTCCAAGCATTTGTTTTGCATGAAAAACACTCCTTGGGCTAAAACGGCCAAAGCTATCTCCATGTAATAGGACAAGGAATGGCAGAGACAGAGATCTATGTGTATATCGGTTTCTTAACTGCTAGGCAAGTTTCTGAACTGTCCACAGCCCTGCTCTGAGACACAGAGTGAGTAGACATATTATATTGAGCATTGATTCATTGAGGACCAGTTATGTGAAGTTAGGTTGAAAGTTGGTGGAGTGCTCCTTTCAGTTAAGGTTTGAAGTACTTTTACCTCGCTGGAGTTAGGCCTAATGAACATTGTGAAACTGTGATACTTTGATGCTAATACTTTTGTACTTTTACTTCAAATAGAGCTCCCATCTTGTGGGATAAAATGTTTAATAAGTCGCTGTCGGGTGGAAACCTCATACTGTATGTCCAGAGCTGTTACTTTTCATGATTCAAATTCAAAAGAAGAAGATCAACAAGCTCAAAACGTGACGAATCGGGCCGCATTTCAACCTTGTAGATCTGCTACGTTTGATGCTTGTGTGTGACTGTTGCTGTAGTATGATTGAGTAGGGCATTAATTAATGATAAAACACAAAAGGTTTAATGGATATATTATTTTCTGCCCAACAGCAAACGATATAGATCTATGACAGAGTAAGAGTATTTCATGTACGAGTATTCATTTGAGATATTGAGAGAGATATTGCTACTGTTACTCTAGCAAAATAAGTCGTTTACCTAATTAATACGTACTCGCTGGCAATCCCTCACCTCTCCAGATCATGGCTGTATCAAGCTGCCGCAGATGTCTCAGCCAGCATTATGGCCACTTTAGTGCTTATAAATTATAAGACGTTGGTCAATTAAAAAAAGAGAAAGATTATCCAGCGTGAAAAGGTTAATGAGATGCGGGCCGCGGGCCATTTTCTAACGAGCTGACTGAGTATTAATTAATGATGAGTCACACTGCATTCATCTGGGGACAGACAACTCTCATGGAAACTCATTGCTTTGTCAAAAAAATGCTTCAAGTAAAAAGTTGTCATACCTTTAGAGCATATCACTGATATCAGGGGTCATATTTGGGATATTCTTAACAAGTAGCATGCCACTTGGGCACAGGCCCAAGGTCTGATCAGGTCTGATCAGCCTTGGCCAGGTCACCTGAAGGACGGTGTATGTTGTACCCAGCAACGACAACGCAACGCAGAGAAGGATTCCGTAGCTTCTGGTCAGATGGAGGAGGAGCCGGCCCGGACGCCCCCACAGTGCCTGGAGCCTCATCACTCATCAGCAATCGTCCCTGTTGTCTCTCAGTCTCTCAAGAGACAGTGGGGACTTGGACACAGGCTGGGGTCTGATCAGCCTTGGTCGGGTCGCTTGGAGGAGGATGTACACCCAACGATTCCAGGTTTACACTGATGATGTACAACAACACTGATGTTTGTGCATCAGTAGATGTTTAATTTACTAGCAAAATATGCAAAACAAATGAAATCAAATAAAATTGTGTATTTTGTGTCAAGCCCTTATGAATATATGAATCATGATTTAATGTACCTGTCTGTGTGGTTCCCATAGCTCATGCATGTTCCTTCACTCACACCTGATTTTCATTAGGGAGGAAGACACTCTTGGGCTGCTGCATTCTTTAGCCGACTCAAGATGACAGCCAGACCCTTTTTACTTAAACGCAATAAACGATACATAAAAATGATGTATTTAAAAAAAACTGAGGTGAGAAATAAGCCATGCAGTGCATAAATGTGTGTCAGCAGTGGCTATCTCTTTCTCTCCATGATGAGATAAGGCAGCGGTTCCCAAACCTTTTTGGCCATGCACCCCCTGTTACCTCCCGGTAAAATATGAATTTCTATATATTTCCTATATATACACAATTATGCACATATATGAACCTGAATATGGCATATAGAAGGTGCTCGCGCACCACAAGGGGTGCACGCACCACAGTTTGGGAACCACTGGGTTAAGGCACAACACGCCTCCGTTTCTGAGCTAATAAGCTTAGCAAGAAAGTTAGCAAAAAAATAATATATATATACTATTTTATGAAGGCTTTAAACTTCCCTAATCTGGGCATATCAAAATAGCTGAACATTCAGCGAAAATAGGTGAACATTTGGAGAAAATCTACAAGCTGATGCAAACTGTTGTGAGCAGCTTAGACTGGCTTTTTGCAACTTGGATATCTAATTTTGTGTAGAGGGCCAAAGATAGACACATGGACACCTGGTCAACTAGACCCCTAGCTCTGGTCCATAGCTCTAATGCCTTTGCATTATAGTTTTCCCTACTCACCAATACAAAGGCGGCTTGTATTATTAGTATTATTGGAAGAAGAGTACTCTGAAGCAAATAGGACAGTTAGGAGAAGCATAAGAGCAGACAAGAAGGGCTATATAGAGACACTGGCAGCAGAGGCAGAGGAGGTGGCACAACATGGCAACATGAAGACTCTGTATGACACCATTAAAAAGCTTTCAGGAAAGTTCAGCAAACCTGAGAGGCCAGTGAAGGACAAGGAAGGGAATAACATTTCAGATGCAGAAGGGCAGAAACGTAGATGGGCGGAGCATTTCGAGGAGCTGTTGAACAGACCAGCTCCACTTAACCCAGTGGACATACAGCCAGCGGAAAGTGACCTGCCGATTGCCTGTGATGTCGTCCCTTCCAAGGAAGAGATCCACAAGGTCATAAAACAACTGCCTGTGATGTCGTCCCTTCCAAGGAAGAGATCCACAAGGCCATAAAACAACTGCGGAATGGGAAGGCTGCAGGGCCAGACAACATTCCAGCAGAAGCACTGAAAGCTGATGTTGAGACAAGCGTCGATATGCTCTACCCTCTATTTCAGGACATTTGGGAGAAGGAAGAAGTACCAGCAGAGTGGAAGGAGGGCTACCTCATCAAGCTCCCGAAAAAGGGCGATCTAGCTTCCTGTTCCAACTACAGGGGAATAACACTGCTGTCTATACCAGGGAAGACCTTCAACTGAGTGCTCTTAAACAGGATGAAAGAGGCTGTTGACCCACACCTCCGAGACCATCAAGTTGGTTTCCGTAAGAATAGATCCTGCACGGACCAGATTGCAACGTTGCGGATCATTCTGGAACAATCTTTGGAGTGGAACTCACCTCTCTATGTTCATTTTATTGACTACGAGCGTTTGACAGTGTGGATAGACAGACCATCTGGAGACTGCTGAGACACTATGGGGTACCTGAGAAGATCACCAACATCATCAGGAACTCCTATGAAGGGCTGCCCTGCAGGGTGGTACACGGGCAGCCACTCACAAATGCCTTCCACGTGAGGACAGGAGTGAGGCAAGGCTGTTTATTGTCACCTTTTCTGTTCCTGTTGGCCATCGATTGGGTCATGAAGACATCCATAGCGCAGAAAAGAAATGGCATCCAGTGGACACCTTGGACACCGTTATGTAGATGACCTTGATTTCGCTGATGACCTGGCCCTTCTTTCCCACACTCACCACCAAATGCAAGAGAAAACCAACATAGTCTCATCAAACTCAACACGCCTTGGCCTCACCATCCACAGAGGAAAGAGCAAGGTCCTCAAAATAAACACAGATAGCGTTACCCCCGCTACCCCCATCAAACTAGAAGGTGAAGCACTAGAGGAGGTGGAAAGCTTCACCTATCTAGGCAGTGTTGTCGACAAACAGGGCGGAACAGATGCCGATGTAAAAGTCAGAATTGGCAAGGCAAGAGCAGCTTTCCATCAGCTGAAGAATGTCTGAGCCTCAAATCTTCCCTTAAACACAAAGATCAGGATCTTTAATTCTATGGTGAAGCCAGTCCTGCTGTACGGTGCAGAACCCTGAGAACAACTGTAAACACCATGACAAGAATCCAGACATTCATAAACACCTGCCTCAGAAGAATCCTCCGAATTCGCTGGCCAAATAAAATCAGTAACCGGGAACCCACAAGGGAGAAGGAAGAGGGGCAGACCACGAAACACCTGGCGCCGTGACCTGGATGCAGATGTGAAGAGATCTGGCCACACATGGGGACAGCTGGAGAAAATGGCCCAGGACCGGGATGTCTGGAGAGCTCTTGTTCGTGGCCTATGCCCAAAGTTGGGCTATAGGTGTAAGTATAAGTAAGTTGTGTTATTATTAGATTTCTGGCCAAAAAGTGCATTTTATACGTGTGGTGGTGGGCTCAGAGTGCGTCCACTAAGGAAAGTATAGGCTTTCTAATAACACAAGCCGCCTTTGTATTGGTGAGTAGAGAAAACGTTCTTTTAATTTTCACTACAGACGAGAGGCTGGTGGTCTGCATTTCATGCGAGCGCAGGAAGAAATAGCTCTAATGCGAAGGGATTATTAGAGCTATGGACCAGAGCTAGTGGACTTCAGGCAACCAAGTAGGCTATAGGGTTTATTGCGGCCCGTTTTAGATCAGCTGTTTTTGCTGTGTGACTCCGTCATGCGACGGTTGCAGCAAAACCAAGGAACACTTAAGCCCTACTCTAGTTCATGGAGGTGTGTTCCTCTTATATCAACGAATAAACACAAGAAAGTGCTAATCGGCTAATATTATAATCGGCTAATCGTGCTAATAAGACTAATCGGTTATATATATATTATATATATATATATATATATATATATATATATATATATATAACCGATTAGTCTGATTAAGTACTTAGAATTGTATTATGCTTTGGTGGCGTGCAAAATAAATAACTGCAATCATTATTTGAATTCATATTGCTGTAGCAAGCTACTTCTTTCAAAGCCTTTGCCACAGCCTATGCTAGCAGAGACTAGGCTACTGTATAGTAGCATAATGATAGCCTGGATTCCTGGCCTCCATTATAAAGTGTCAGCCAGTTTTAATCAATGAGGGATGTTAGCCCGTCCAAAGATTTACTGATGCTCGGAGAAACCTGTGCAGTGCACACAAGTGCAGCACCGAGCCAGTGCATGGTGGGCCAGTAAATAAGTACATATTGTTGCAGTCAGGCAGAAACCATATCTCCATAGTTAAACGTTTTTGTGGTTGTTCCTAAATTAATCAGCAGTGTCACACAAACGTATGGAAAGTATATCTACTTGTGAGCTTGTAGATCTGCTACTTTCACTGAAACGGTTTTGGACAAATGATGTGAGCACTGAGGTGAACACAGCATTCAAGTACTTTTGGTACTTGAATGCTGCAGACTTTTACTTGTATCGTCTCTTTCGGGTGGAAACCACATATGTCCAAAACTGTTATACTTTTCAGGATTAAAATTCGAAATCACTAATATATTAGTCAAACTCATGTTGATTAGGTGATGTAATGGTGATGTAAAACAGCCAACACAATGCCATTAAAAACATTAAACCTGTATATAGGAGGTTAGATGTTTCTGCCCGACAACGGTATAGGCCTATATGTTCTATAGCACCACTGGCCGGGGTCTGGCCCTATAACTATATGGGCTGGCTGACTCACTGTCTCCTGTTTACTGCCATTCACTGTGGTTGATGAAGCAGCCCTGATGATGATGATGATGATGATGATGATGATGATGATGATGATGACACACATGGAGAGAAAAACAAGAGCTATAGCGGGCCATTAACTCCTTCAAATGATCCGTTTCATCATTTGAGGTAAACCATCGTCATTGTGTGTTTGGTCAGAATCTCTGCCAGATGTTTTGGATGGACCTCCGAAAAAGGACACCTCTAATTTTCCTCTTTAATGTTATGACTGCTTGTGTGTGTTGTGGAGAGGAAGGCCAGTATTATGTAATCCAGGCCTGAACGGTGAACACTGTCATTTTTTCCCCCCCTGAGGCACACAAACAGTAGTGTCACTCCTTTCTGCAGTTCCTTAGTTCTGTTCGTGATGTTGAAATGTTTTTACTGCCCCCTGCTGGTGAAGATTGAAGGAGCACTTACCCACTTTTATACCTTACCGTTATACTTCTATATGCCTACCTATCCTATCCTATCCTGTCTGGATACAGGTCCAGTGGGCTCCGCGCAACCCCGCCCACCCCCCAAAAATTAAGAATACATGTATGCTTTGAGAAATTTGATATAATGGATAAGTAATTTAGAAATCACACCCGTGTGAACTGTGAAGTGAGGGGCGCTCTTATATAATCGTACATCATCATACATCATCTCATTTCGGCCATCAGAATTTGCGTCCTAACCGTAGTTCTGTTTGCACAAACACTAAAAGCTGGATATCACCCCTCAAAAATGTATTTGGCCCCTCATTCATAAAATAAATGTATACCGGTATGTCATAGTACGATTGGAATTTGGAAAACCATGCAGTCAGACTGAAAAAGGTGCACTCGGTTTCTCTGACGGATGCATGCGGAGCAGTGCAGTCACCTTCACCAACTCAATAACGTTATGTACCGATCGATATATAGGGACAGAAAATCGTAAATCGTCAATAACTGTGCTGCCCATGCAGAAATATCTGGTGTCCACTGTTCTGGTTACCGCCCTATATCTTATCATCTCTGTCGGTGGAAACCTCATGTGTCCAAAACTGACTTTTCAGGATTCAAATAAAAAAATTGTATATAAGGAGTTAATTTACGAAAAAACACAAAAAGTTAGATTATGAAGATAAGAGGTTTCTGCCCAACAACCACGATATCCTACTATAAAGTGAAGAAATCCTTATAGTCTGTCTGGAAGCGTGTTTTCTCCTCAGTGGGTTCAGAGTGACTTGCACACGGGCACTGGCCAGTGGGTTCAGAGTGACTTGCACACGGGCACTGGCCATTGACGTATGGAGAGAGTAACAAAGTGACTTGCACACGGGCACTGGCCATTGACGTATGGAGAGAGTAACAAAGTGACTTGCACACGGGCACTGGCCATTGACGTATGGAGAGAGTAACAAAGTGACTTGCACACGGGCACTGGCCATTGACGTATGGAGAGAGTAACAAAGCCAATCTTTCACTTTTCACAAATTAAAGCTGTTTTTGTGAACCCTCCTCACAGACTATGAAACCTATTGTTTGTGATTGCAATCCCAAAGCCCGGATGGAACGGCAGGTGGAAATGACGGGTATGTGGACTATAGTCTAGTCTTCATATAATTGCTCTTCACAAATGTTCATTATAAGATGCCACCTTTTCTGTCTACTCACTCTGTGTTCTTTTTTTCCCACGATTTTGCAACCCATTTCTTCACCCAGTATCAATTATCCAATGTAATCCTGGGCGCTACACTTCCTCTGGCAACCTGGGGAGGGCAGCGGACTGACCTCATGCTTCCTTCTATGCATGAGGAGTCCAAGCTGCTTCTTTTCACCTGATAGGGGGGAGTTTCCCTGGCCGGACGTAGCGTGTGCAAGGAACATGTTATTCCGACCAGTTAATTTCCCCTCCATCAGGGGAGGTAGTTTAGAGACCAGGATTACTGCATGTTTTTTGTGAGGGTATACCTACTCTAGGGCGAGACCATGCAAACTCCACACAGAAAGGCCCTTTCGCCAACCCCACATCGGGTATGGGCACTGAGAATGCCCCCAGTGCCCACAGCGGGAATCGAACCCAGGACCTTCTAGCTGTGAGGTGACAGCACTACCGACTGTACCACCGTGCCCCACTCTGTGTGACCATTGGTGGTTTATTATGGGACAGTTCAGAGTTCAGACCATCGATGATATCATCGATCGACCGGGAATCGGGATCCCAAGCTACTAAAAACTGTACAATTGCTCTTAAAAGTTAGAAGCCATTATTCTTACATTAATGAAAAATCACACCTGTGTGAAGTGAGGGGCGATCTTATCATCATACGCATTCCAGCCAATCACAATTGGCGTCCTCACTTTTCTGTCCTCACCTTTTATCCTCAATTCCGTGCTCAGCCAATCAAAGCTGGGCTTTGGAGGGGCTAGCGCCCCTCAAAAATCACACCTGTGTGAAATGAGCGGTGCAACTATACTTTTATTGTGATAGTTACTGTACTGTACAGTAGTTTTATTATTAGTTATACTTTTATTGTTATAGCGCGAATAGGCTTGTAGGCTGCGCAACAGTGCCACTTTAGGTCACCCAGCGGTATTGCAGCTGTTCATATACCAGACAGACAGACACATATAGGGACACACAAAGCCAGTCATTGGAGCGATGTGCACCGCTCAAAAATAAATAAAAAACCTGCCTACTGGTGATGTCACTGGTATGTAGGTTTCTGAACTGTCCTCAGTGGAGTGAGTGTGGCATAAAATGGTTCCATCCATGAGCATTAGTGAGGACCAAGATAAGATTGGAAATGTGCGAAGGGCTTTTTTATGTGAAGGGTAATAGATCAGGAAATTAACACAACAGTCATACATTTCTTTTCTTTGTTTGTTTGAAACATTTGTTTACAAAAGAATAGCACCAGAATGACACATAGTATTCATAAAGGATCAGACAAAAGTGTCCACGCACGCACACACGCACACACACACGCACACACACAGGGAGTCAACAATGTGCTTGCCAGAAGAAACCCGTAGCAGCATATTAGTCCAATACCATTTGCTTTGTTATTGTTTTTTTTTTCCTTTTCTTTTTTTTTCTCACAAGCATCTCTAATACAAACAATATAACATAACAATGCAGTCACTTCATATAAGTTAAACAAAAAATGTGTTATTGTTGTGAGAACAAAACAATCACGATCAAAAAGAGAAAGAGGGGGGGGGGGATAAAAGAAACAAAAACAAATGCCCTATAGGAGAAAAAAAAAGAATCTGGAGGGAAAATATTACCCAGCTATATACAACCAATAGGTGTGTCTTGGAAACTCTCATGTGTGTCTCTGTCTCATGTCCCTCCTCCACTGAGCTGAACACCCCAGTACACCTGGGGGCGCTATGTCGAGAAGAGGCTGATGGGAAATTACTCACACACTCCAGTTCAGTCCATTTGTGTCTGGCACAGGTGACGGGACGGAAAAGAGGAAAGTCTGATTTATAGTCCGTCACATGGGTAGCGTTTGTGTGACGGATATAGTCGCTCCGCAAGCTCACGGTGCCACGGAACGTCATGGAATGTGACCTGTCACGAAACGTGACAGGTGACATTGGTGAGCTGGTAGAGCGGCTGTTTCACCCCCATGAGAACTGAGTTTAAATGAAGCAGAATGCTACATCCACACCAAATGCGTTAGACGTTCGTCAAGTTGACGGCTCCGATTGGTTATCAATGGACAACATTGCCATGATTTGGCACACACAACACAGCCAGGTTTTACAACCTGTCACCGTATCTAAACTTTGTATAAAAAATCCTTTGCAAATGACTTCCATCCAACGAAACGCACCGGCTTCTTCCAATATCTTTCCGGAAAAACAAAAAAACGAACACCTCCCCCACGAGGCATACATAACTGTGATACAGCATACAGTTGCACCTTCTGGTCGGAGCATATACAGTAGGGGGCAGTGTGGTGCGTCTAGATACGCCGCAAACACATTTGGTGTGAACGCATCGCAAGTTGCACTAGCCAGGCGATTAACCGTTTGCTGTAGATCCTGCAAGCTCGCGACAACATCGTAAAACAGTCGTGTTTCGCGATGTTGTCGCGATGTTGTCGCAGAGCTTTTTTCCAGCCCACCGCCACGAGAAGAAGCTTAAGCACTTCAACCCCAGCATTTTGGGGAAAGCTTTCACAGAAAATAGCCGATTGACAAGCTTATTGAAGCAAAAGCTTCCCCACAATAACAGACAACAGAAAAGACACTGGCATAGAGACTAGAGGGACTCCGCTCAACCATATGGGGCTTAATGGAGAATACCACTCATTTTCAACATTGAACTATGTCATGAAATACCTTAAAGTTGTTGTGTGGAAATAATTTAAAAAAAGTCCCCCCCTTCTGTTTAGCCTAGAACTGGAGGTCTTCTGTTTAGCCTAGAACTGGAGGTCTAGAACTCGGGGTCATGTGATCAGTGACATCACGAAGATGTACTCTGCAGGCCAAAGTGTACACCTTCGTGATAGGGGGCAGGGGGGGACCTTTTTTGATCATTTCCAAACAACAACTTTAAGGTATATTAATGACATAGTTCAATGTTGAAAACGAATGGTATTCCCTTTTAAGTGGTTAAATCAATCATAAGTCACTCGGAGGCGTGCGAGAAGCACGCACCACAGTTTCTTTAGTCCTTTTTCCGTAAGCTTATTATTACAGACGCTACTGGTCCGACCTCTTGGCGCAGTCCTTCACCTCCCCCTTCAGCTCGGCGAGCTGCTCCGAGTGCTGGGCCAGTGTGCCGTTGACCCGCGCCAGGTACGTGTCCGAGTGCCGCTCCAGCTCCGCCCGGATCCTCTCCAGGTGGTCGGCCAGGTCCGCCAGGCCGCCGCACTGGCCCTCCACCTGGCTCACCCTGCTGTCCACCTCCTTGACCTCCCGCTGGACGCCCAGCGCCGTGCTGCGGCAGCCCTGCAGCTCGCCCGTCAGCTGGCGCCTCAGCGACGACAGCTCGCCCTTGAGCTGGGAAAGCCGCCGCTCGCCGGACCCCAGCAGCGAGGCCTGGTGGCCCACCAGCCGCGTGATGCCGTGCAGCTGGTTGGCGAGCTGGTCCTCGCGCTGCTCCCACGTGCTATTGACGTGGCCAACCTCGCGGGCGATGAAGCTGACCGAGTCCCGCAGGCCCTTCAGCGTGCGGTTCACCGAGTTGATGTTGACCTGTGAGGAGGATACAGTTATGGAAGACGTGTTCACATTTTGCACTTAGTAAAGTGGTGCAATATTAGACTGGCTCCTGCAATATGTTTTTGTTAAAATATGTGTTAAAGTGTGAAGTGAGGGGCACAGCGAGGGCAGTATTTATATATATCAGCCAGATGATGTCTGACTTTGTCTTTTACTGCCCTAAACAAACATTCAAGTCCATAGACTTGGCTGGAATTAAATTACATTATAACTGCCCTAAATAAACATTAAAAGTCCATAGACTTGGCTGGCCTTGACGTAATTTCGGAAAGCCATGCATTCTCTAAAAAATCACACCCGTGTGAACTGAGTGGTGTAAGGTTTTATATAGCATGATCAGCTGTGGTCTGACGTAATGTCTGACGTAATGAAATAAGGTAAGGTATTATGTAGCCTGATCAGCTCTGATCTGACGTAATGAAATCACACCTAGATGTGATTTCACAACTGGCTGTTTTTGCGCAGAGAAAATGACCACGGTTGCTACGGTCATCCAGTTCACCCGGGTGTGATTTAATTACGTCAGAAATTATTTTGAACATAGCAACCACGGTCATTTTTTTATGCACACAAAAGCCAGTTGTAGGAGTGGTTTACACCACTCAAAAAGCTCTATATTCTGATCTATATCTATAGCTATATCCTATTCCTAATCACTGCGATGTTTTTTTCCAGAAAATATTGTTTCAGGTTGGGATACCAATTTCATCCAATCAGGATATTGGGTGCAAACCTCAAAACCTCAAAAATATGACAAAAGTAGCAGATCTACAAGCTCAAAACGAGTTTGTAGATTTGCTACTTTTGATACTGTGACACTGTAATAGGATCAAGTGCGTTAATTTACAAAAAAACACAAAAAGTTCAAATCTGGAGATAAGAGATTTCTGCCAGACAGCAACAAAATACACTTACAGCTATATCTTGCACCACCCCTTACCTCTTATACCTAAACTTATTTGCCATTTTTTACTATTTTAAAACATTTTAAAATAGTTCAAATAGCTGATCTACAAGCTCACAACTTGGCTTAGTTTAGGGGTATACGGGGTGGTGCAAGATAGGGCCCTCAGTTCCTTTCCCCCACCATGCACTGACCTTAAGCAGGGTGATCTCTCCGTGTATGGCGCCCTCGTGCTCCTCGTGGGCGATGCGGTACAGCAGACCCTGCAGGGAGCCGTTCAGGCGCTCCAGCTGGTCGGCGTGCGAGTCCAGGCGCTCCGTCATCTTGGCGCACTCCTCCTCGGCGACCCCGCCCTCCACCGCGGGGGACGGCAGCAGGGTGCCGGTGCCGTCGGGCGAGCAGGACGACGTGCAGAGCAGCTCCAGGTCGGTGAGCTGCTTGCGGATGCCGTCCAGGTCGCCCTCCACCCGCCGCCGCATCGACTCCATCTCCGTCTCCAGCGCCGGGACCACGTGGCCCTCCAGGAGCGCCGGCGCCGTGGCGTTGCTCAGCTCCTCCACCGCCACGAACACCCGCTCCTCCAGGGTCTTCAGCTTGTCCTCTAGGAATGTCTTTATTTAAAGGAAATATTCATATTAATATTAAAATAAATACTGTTAAAGGTATAGGGGCAATAGATATGGAATACATATTGGTAATGTAACTTTCCTCTTCTACCACGGATTTGAACCTGGTTTCCTGCTTAAATGCTGATTTTTCTTTACTATTGAGCTAATAGAGCCTGCCTCTTGACCATCAGGTCAAAATCCGTGTCTCCTATGTCTAAATGTTGTCGAAGTTATATTGTATTAGCATACTCTACCATACAGTTTGGACAAAATTACATTTTATTGATTATAAAAAGGTTGCATAGTGCCACTTTAATATTAAAATAAATAGATATGGAATAAATATTGTTAAAGGTAGGGAAATATGGAACAAATATTTTTAAAGGTAGGGCAATATATGGAATAAATGTTGTTAAAGGTAGGACAACTATTTCTATTTACAAATTAGTCCAGTGGTTCCCGAACCTTTTCAGCTCAAAGATAAATGTGATGCCTTCCCGGCACAAAAATATCTCATGAATTAATCTCCATATTTAATAGTGGAAGTGTTTTATTTATTTATTTTTATTTTTTATTTTATGGGCAGGGGCCATGTCCAGAGCCCGGGCCTTTTGTGGCGGTTCTGGACAACCGTGGGTCCGACCGACTCGACACCGGGCACCTGTGGGGGTGTGGAACACGTGTGGAACGCGTGTGTCGAATTTGAAGTTGGTGGGGCGAACGGTTCTCGAGTTACGTGGATTACAGATGCACATACACACAGAGACTTGGTGCATTTATAGATTTATAGATGTTAACATCCAGCATTTGAAATGATCTGTTGCCTTGCCTTGAAGCCGTCCAGACCTCCAGGGAGGACCCCCCCTCCGTCCAGCAGCCCCCCCTCGGTGGCGTTGAGGCGTCCCTCCATGTCCACCAGGCGTGTCTCGATCATGGTCTCTACGTGCAGCGACTGGTCGCTGAGCGATGTCTGGAGCTGGCGCTGGGACTCGGTCAGACCTTTGACCGACTCCTCCAGGAGAAGGACGCGGTGGGACAGACTGTTCACCTGATGTTTAAACACAGACGTTTCGGTTATAAAACATATCTTCACGTCAGTCATCATCACATTCAAAGCAAAATGTCTAGGGTGAATATGGTGTTTAGTACTGCAGTGCATTCGCCATTGAAGTGTTGTAGCCGTCTCAAGAAGAATAAATACTCTGTTACAAGTAAAAGTCCTGAATTTAAAATTGACTTGAGTAAAAGTATTGATATCAAAATGTAAGTTAAAATGTAATAAAACAGCAGCTCTACAAGCTCACAATGTGTCACATCACGGTGGTAAGTGATAGTAACTAAAGTTTTCAACTAATTGTAGTGGAGTATTTGCCTCTGAGATGTAGTGGAGAAGAAGTAAAAGTTCTGAAAATTGGAAATACTATGGTAAAGTAAAAATATACAGTACCTCACAATTTTGTATCTCACAAGTGTCAGAAACTGCTGTCCATGTACGATACACAGCCGAAGCCGTGAACAGACAAAGTATTGAGTATGGTCCTTACATGTATTTAGTGGGTGTATTGTTGTAATGTATATCTATGCCACATGTGGATTATATAACTGTAGATCGGGACAGGAGGAAAGTAGAGTGCACGGCAGGCCTAAACGTCTCACCTGTCCACAGCAGCTCTCGGTCAGCGTCAGCCCCTGGATCTGGGCCTGCAGCGAGCCCAGCTCCTCCCTGATGCCCGTCTCCCTGCCGTCCAGGGACTGCTGCATCTGCTCCCGCCCGTCCACGTGGTCCCGCTGGCACTGCCGCCGCACCTCGCCGATGCGCAGGTCACAGTGCGTCTCCAGGCCCGCCAGGCGCCGCTCGAAGCCGTCCAGGATCTCGGCCCGCACGCCCGCCAGCTTGGCGTCCACCAGCTGCTCGAAGAGCGCGGGGGTGGCTGGTATGGGCCTGCCCACGGCCCCCGATGACTCCATCAGCCTCTTCAGCTGCCCGTCGTGACCCATGACCATGCCCTGTGGGTGGAGAGGTGGACAGAGAGAGACGGCCATCAAAAAGTGTGACTCCTATAGTCCCTACAGTCCTTCAAAACCGCCATGAAAGAGAGAACCTGTCTGCAATTTGCAACTGGGCCTAGACAAGTTTTCTAACTTGCCAAAAGAATCACCCCTCAATGTGTTTCTGTGTAAATACCGGTATACGTTTAATGCTGCTAGTATTGATGATTTCTTGTATACCGTATTCTATGTCTATATATGTCTTGATGGATTGAATACATAGGACCAGAATGGAAACAAGCCCTCAGAGCGTTTTATGTTATCCTATTAGCATTATTGTATAACTATACATTGATGGTCGTCTGCTTATCTACTGTAGTATAAAAGTGTGACTTCACAACTTTTTTGTCAGGTGAAACCTGACTAATGAAAGCTCATGAAATGTAGACGAAAAGATCGACCCCCGCCTAGACATACTGACGTGGTGACGTGATTGGCTGCTTCTAGCCAATGGGACAACAAGCAATGGTAAAGCTGCCTCTAGCCAATGGGCAGGGGAGGGGCAAATATCCCTGGCAGTAGAGATGGGATTTATTAGCCTGGCTAATAAGCCAGACTAATATCACACAACACTGTCGCGGTATATCAGTCTGGGCTGGCTCCACTTGGATTTCATTTCCCGGGGAACATTTTCTCTTTGACGCAATTGGTCAGAGCTACTGTCAGTCAAAAGTCTCAAGCATTGAACGTCACTGTACCAAAGCCCGCCCATATTGCATACCGTGTCCCGATTGGTCCGACCGGTTCTCGATTGTAGGAAAGAGGCGTGCTACTGAGCCTCGCCAGACCGAAATCCGCTGGTAGGCAACTTTTTTTTGCCAACGGCTGATTCGGTCTGGTTTATTAACCAGGCTAGGGATTTATGGCTCTTTGAAGGGAGCCGGATCTCTGGGATCCGTTCCTTTCAAAGAGTCGTTCAAAAGACTGGCTCAAAAGACTGGCTCACAGGGCTCACCGATGGGTGGGGGGGCGCAAAAAAAAAAAACTGTCTGCCCAGTGTCCCCCAGTGCCTCCCCAGTACCTCCCTAATGTCTGCCCAGGGCCTCCTTAGTGACTCCCCACTCCCCAGTGTCCCCCCAGTGCCTCCACAGTGCCTCCCCAGTGTCCCCCCCAGTGCCTCCCCAGTGTATCCTGCTTAGGGCGCCAGATTGCTCAGGACCGGCCCTGGTTGAAACCCCCCTGCCCCCCTCCTCCTCTAAAAAGGAACGGCTCCCTACTGTGAACCGGATCCCATCGTTCCTTTCAAAGAGCCGTTCAAATGATCCGATTCGTTCACGAACATCACATCTCTACCTGGCAGCCACGCAGGCTGCAGACAGACAGTGCAGAGCAACGCAGCAGAGAAGCATTCTCACAGTCACACTCACGGGATGACGGGGAAGGAAGAGCTCACTCCGAGGTCACCGACACGGCGCATACTACAGTTATTTGACACGTTTGCAATGTTCGCACGTCACTCGATATAACTTCAAACCAAACGTGGTTGAAACAGCACAGCGCAGCCAATGCAAAGCCACAACAATTGAACCACGCACAGAACGTCGGAAACAAATGCAAACAACCCGCAAGGTTGTGACACACAAACATACACGTTACTAAAATAATAATCATACTAATATGGGGGGGGGGGGGGGGGGGGGGGAGAACACAACAGAGACAGCGCTTCTTTCACATGACAAATATTCTTTCTTTCTGCCTTTATTGATAGAAACAGTAGACTGGGGAGAAATGGGGATAGAGAGATGGGGTGTGACACGCAGCAAAGGTCATCATGATAGGGAGTTGAACCCGCAAAACGCTGTCAGGCAAAACTATCTTCACATGATTGGTCCTCACTAATGCTCATAATGATATGGTACCATGTGTCTAATGTGTCTCAGAGGAAGGCTGTCCTGTGGAGTGTGGACAGTTCAGAAACCCGCCTACCAGTGACATCATCAATGGGGAATTCAAGCTAATAGAAACTACAGGCTTTCTATTCCTGGAAAGTAACATTGATCAAACATTTTGTTTGGAAAAGGAAAAAATAAATCTGCGTAATGATGGTGTCACTGGTAGGCGGGTCTCTGAAGTGTCCACAGCCCTCCTATGAGACACAGCCACGAGTAGAAAAATAATCATTTCATCATGAGCATTATGAGGAAAAGTATATGAAAATGTTTGAAGTTGTCCTCGCTTTGTTAAAGGTGTTTTTCCCTGTATTTCTGTATTTTTTTACATTATTGAAAACATTTATAAAATAAAATCCCCCCCTAATCAATGATTTTATTCAAATCAATCATCTTTTTAATAACTGATTGATACAGTACCTGGATCTCCTCCAGGATGTGCGTCTTGGCCCTCAGCTCGTCCTTCACCTCCGTCACGCGTCCCACCAGGTCTCCGAACCCGTTGAGGACCCCTCCCTCCAGCCCCCCATCGGGGACGCTGCCGTCTGGGATGGTCCCGAAGCCCACCGCTCCGCCATCGGTGGGCGTGCGGGGCGGGTTGAGCAGCAGCGCAGTCAGTAACTTGTTAGAGTCGTCGCGGAGCGAGGTGCGCAGGCGCTCCTCCAGGCCGATCACCACGCCGTTCAGCGTGTCCAGGCCCTGCGTCAGACGCCGCAGGTCCTCCTCCAGTCTGTCCAGACGCTCGCCGGTCACCCCGCCGCCGGGAACAAACGTATTACCTGAGCAACGATACGTTAAAGTCCTTTATTTACTGATCAGTCGAAATTCAGTCACATCAAAGTCGGCACATCAGTTAAGATACAGATTACAAGGTAAGAAGATAGATCAGTGATTCCAAAACTGATTGTCAGGTCCCCCAAATTATTTTGGGTGTTCCTCAGATGATTAGTTTAATGTGCGACATTGTTTTCTGACTCGAGAGTAAGCCAACCAACCATATGAGTGTATACATACAGGGTACACTTACAGTAGTACTTACAAATACAGTATGTAATATATATATACAAATATTGTGAAAATGGCCGATCTACAAGCTTGTGAGCTTGAAGTTTGGCTATTTTCACAATATTTATCTGTGGAACTGAGTCGAACTAAATGTAATGCCTACAATTCCAAGTGCTTGTATGCATGTGCGTGTGCGTGTGTGTGTGTGTGTGTGTGTGTGTGTGTGTGTGTGTGTGTGTGTGTGTGTGTGTGTGTGTGTGTGCATATTTGAACTTCCCCCAGTTCAAATATGATTATTTTGGGGGGTCACGGCCTGAAAAGTTTGGGAACTCTTGTTCTGTAGAGCACTTGTCTGTTCTTACCATAGTTTGGTTTTCCACTCCCAGGAGGAATGGGTCGGCTGTCAGGCACGCCCGGGAACAGCCTGCCCGGGTCCAGGTGCCCCCCGCCTGGCCTGTGGTCCGGCAGGGGGGGCTTGGGACCATGGGGGAAGCCCTTCATGCCGGGACGGTGCGGCACACCGCCCCTGAAGGGGGGCACCATGACGTCAGGCAGGGAGGTGGGCCCATCGAAGCACTGCTCTCCTGAGAACCCGGGACAACACCTCCACTCCAGCTCCGTCACCGTCTTGTAGCCCACCTTGTACTTGGGTTTGTAGAAGCTCCGGTACCTGGCAGGAGGAAAGGGTTTGATTTTGAGTTTGGATTATTGCAATGGGCTATGCATACAGAACAACTCTTCCTACTTCAGACCCGTAAAGGGCCATTTGGAAACCACCCAAGGACACTTTGAGACCCACTGGTGCAGACTGCAGAGTGTTTCCAGTGAGCCAACATGCACAATAGCAGCACCCTGACCCTTCATTAGTATCGTCGGTAACACCTGTGAGTGTTAAGGAAGCTGGGCCCAAGTTCTTTCCAAAATGGCGTGTGTGGAGAGCCTGTCATCCGTATACTGCTGGAACTGGTTCAACATGCAACTGCCAGGCTTCCTGACTGGTACCAGGAGGAAGAGAGACCATTATCCCAATCCTGTTCCTTTATGAAGTACTAGGGACTTTAAGCAACGACGGCTACGGCAGTCCTAAAACTGTTTTAGAATAACACAAATTGCTCCAGCACCTTCCTCTTTCCACTGCTGATCATGTCCAGCGCATGTAAAAAGCAAGTTATCGGCAAGTTAGCTGACGCGCGACAGGGTATTCTCTTTTTTTATGTCTGCGTTTATGTTTGACACATGCTGCATAGACGCGTCGTCACCATGGGAACCAAAAAGCGATGGGAACCCATCGCCGACGGCTGTTTGCTTAACGATTTTGACTGCTACGGCGATTGCGTCATAGCAGCCGTACTTCCGCCTAGCGGTGCCGTCCTGAAAACCGTCGTTGCTTGAAGTCCCTATTATCTCAGGAGCGCCTTTGCTGTCACAGCCCTAGACTGTGGAACAGCAGCTAGCATGTCTCTGTATCAGATTTACTGCCTCCATTGAATGTTATTTCATTTTAAATGATTTTAAAAGATTGTATGGACTGTGAAGGCCGACGTAGGCCGTTTCCTGTGGGATAGTGTGTGGATTAGATTAGATGGAGATTAGGGGTGTAAATGATGTGTCAGAGGATTGGACTGAGGTCAGCATCACACCTATACTGTACCTGTACCTCCCTCATTTGTGTCTGCCTCTCTCTCTCTCTCTCTCTCTATCTCTCTCTCTCTCTCTCTCTCTCTCTCTATATCTCTCTCTCTCTCTCTCTCTCTCTCTCTCTCTGTCTCTCTCTCTCTCTCTCTCTCTCTCTCTCTCTCTCTCTCTCTCTCTCTCTCATTATTCAGCTCTCTATCTCTGCCTGTCAACAGTACTCACTTAAAGGAGGTAATAGTATACTGTACTTGATTAGAGAAAAAAAATGCAATATATGAGTTAATTCTATTCTCACATGGATGGACATGCAGTGTGTATGCACACATGCGCATGCAGATGCACACGCAATACTCCCACACCCAGTGCGTGCATACACACATGCACTTTTTGCCGCTGTTGTCGGGCAGAAACATTGTATCTCCATATTTCAACTTTGTTTTGTAAATGCATGCCCTACCTTTTCGTACGACAGTGCCAGAGTAGTGAAAATAGCTTGTAGATCTGCTATTTTTGCTATCTTGTTTTGAAAAATGTGTGCATGGGTTTTATTATACATACTAAACCAATGAAACGTATAAACATGAGCTTGTGACTAAATAATAACTACATTGGATCTTTTGGAACATCATCGCTGTTAACCTCATATGTCCAAAATTGGTACTTTTGAGGACAAGTAACTATGATCAAGTATAGGCCGTTAATTTACGAAACAACCCAAAAAGTTAAAATATGGAGATAATAGGTTTCCACTAGACAGCATCGAGGACATGCTGGCATAATTTGCACACATGTCAACAACGTACAATAAAGCGTGACTCTGGTGCTAAACAAGGTCACGTTCCACAGTCAGGAGGAACCGCTTATACAGCAGCTGACATCTTTTGTCCATATTGGCATTATTGAGCATGAAAAAAACAACAAGAATACATAAATACAAAACAAACCCCAGCCCAATTATTGTTGAAACGTTGCTGCATTAGCACCATTCTTCTTCTTCCCCATGTGGCCTGTACTCTGCACGCTATCCAACAAACACAGATGTGGTGGAAGCTAAGTACATTTTTACGTACTGTACTGCCTGTCCTACCAAGACACCATGGGGTGAATACGCAAAGTATTACAGCGTTGCTGTCGGACAGTAAGAAAAAAAAAACTATTCAAACTGCTCTTCTATTGAGACATAGAATGTGTCAAAGGTCATGTCTCACCAGACTAGACACAGGATCTGACATTTTGACAGTCATCTTGGTTAAGATTCACGGCATGAACAGGCAGGCTTGATCAAATCCGTGATAGAAGTGCAAAGTTACATAGTGCAGCTTTAAAGTAGGCTACTTCTTCCACCACTGCATGCATGGTCTGTCTGGAAGTCCTGGCCTGTGCAGCACACAATACAGCCACCAGAGAGCAGCATTAGCACACACTTTTACTGTCATCTCCAGTCCGTTTGAAATTTGAAGACAATAATACACAGTACAATCCTTATGGTTATCAAGTTCAAGACAAGTTCAAGTTACTTGTCCCAGGATGGCCAATTTGTGCTGCGGTATGAAAACATAAAATGTTGCTAACTTGTTATCCTTATCCATTCTTTTTTGAGAGTGTACAAATGTAACCGAATGGACAACGCTGAGGATTTTTACTTTGTAGTAATACTAGTCAATTCAGTACCTCAATACTTAGAGGTACTGAATACCTCAATAGAGATATACCTTAGTAAAATGCCTTTCTACCTTATTCTAAACAAACTCTCACTAAACCTATTCCAAACCTAACCTTATTCCTAAACGTAACCACAGTAAAGCTATGCCTAAAGTATGCCTTATGTCCTTATTCCTAACCTTAACTTCAGTAAAAATTAAAATAAAAATAGCCAGTGTCCTGGTTACCATGGTTACCATATTATATCTGAGAGACTCACATGACAACGGGACACTTCTGTCCCCAGATGCACTTGGTGGTGTACTCCGCCTTCACGTATGTGTGCACGCCATCCTGCAGCGTGCACGTGATGTTCCTCTGCACCACGTATGCACAGTGGTTTCTGAGGAGAGAGAGAGGAAGGATGGGAGAGAAAGGTTAACACTTTGTCAGCAATAAATGACACACTGGTACATGTATGCTGTCTTGGTCGGAGGCGATATTGCAATACAACACATGTTTCTTTCCAGTAGTGCAGGGTTTATTGTACACCTGTTACACAGTAACTGAGATCCTGGGTGCAGATAATGACTTAAAAAACAAAGACTATACACATAATAGTTTCTGGGGAAAGCTTCCCAGAAAACATTCAATACTGATATTGCATTTATATACTGTATGGCCGATATCGCCAATACCGATAAGACGAGCGAGTAATTGTGCGTCATCCCTAGTAATATACAGGGTTAGATGCTATATAACTACAGTAGAAAAAAAACATCTGTTTAGCAAAAACTCAAGATGAACACAAACCCCCATAGTATCCTGGTGTTTTCAATCAAACAGGCACCCGGCCAGACCAGCAGTGCTGAAATGGAATAGCCGGCGACAGTGACAACGACAAGAAGAGCAATGAATAACGCAGGATTATCTGTCAGAACCGGTTAAATTCATCCTTAAAGAATGTGTCATCGTTTTAAAACTGTTTTCTGCGGCCCTACTGTCGTAGAGATTCCAAAAGCTGTTGTCTAGCGCGCCGTTGCCAGAGAATGTGAGCATTTGAAATGGATCAATCTGCTCCCCTGCCCAGAGGCTCGAAGGGCTTATCGTGCTCACATGTCTTATTAGTAGAGCTGTTTCTCTGTTGTTTTCAAACATTGTTATGATCGGTTTCTGTCCCATTCTTCGACAGTGTAGGGAGGGACAACAACACATCCAAACAAACAGTAGAGGTTAAAGATGTGCTAAACGCATTCCCTTGAACCCATTAGCCTGGAATATGTTTTATTTGTGACTGTGATGGGTCAGGAAAGTAAGTATAGCCTTGGGAAACAATGGATCCAGAGCCATGTGTGGCCATTACAGTTTCTGTAGTGTGAGATGGCTTGATGTACAAGTACATTCACTTGACATATATGATGCTAGTACTGCATGTCACATGATGTACCCCTGGATGTACCCCTGGACATGACGCTTGTTTGTCCATGATGTACATGGAGGTACATTCCCTGGACATGTATGACACTAGTATGTCACAGTTCAACCCCCAATCCAACCGTTGATGCTTAATGCCAAGCATGGAGACACTGGGTACCATTAAGTCTTCTTTACTGACTCCCAGTCTCAGGGCTGACGCTCTGACCCACAAGGCCACAGAGCTGGATGATAGGTCAGAAGTATGTAACTCAACAACACAAATCCTATATACTTCATTGACTGGAGTCCCACAGGAGTGTATACTATAGGTTCCATAATATTTAACCCTCTACACCAAATCTCTTCCCCGAAAACAGCATACAAGCTCATAACTTGTAGATCAGCCATAAGCCATTGAATGTTCACCCTAGAATAGGGACACTCTGGTTCATGTAGTTAAAAATCAAAGATCACCTCTTTCCATATTAGCAGCTTTACTAGAATCTTTTTGTAGTCGTACTGTGGATTTGCTTCCAACTCAGACAGAGAGAAAGCTTCCAAAACCTGTGCTTTGCATGCAAGGTTGGCAGGTACTTATACGTACAGTCCTGAAAGGCAGGCGAGTTTTAGTTGACATGCTGTCAGTCACCTAAGCGACTGTATACTTTATACAGCATAAGAGACCACAAGAGCATTTAAAGGAGGACTGCAGCCTTTTCTCTTCACTCTTTCTGGTCCAGCCATCCAATGCAATGAATGTCCCGCTGCAGTCCAGCTAGAAGTCTACAGTATGAGAGGGTCAGTGTGTAACTGTTTGCGTGTGCGTGGGTGCGTGTGTGTGTGCGTGCGTGCGTGGGTGCGTGTGTGCGTGCCTGGAGCAAATCTTGCAAAGCCGACGGTGCCAGAGTCCTTTTTTTGTCTCCCACGTTTCATACTTACAGATTTTTATAGAAGTCAATGAGGCTCTGATTGATCGGGCTGAAACCTTGCCCAAATGTAGAGTCATAGCTGAGTGGTGCTCTTGGGGGGAGAGCTGTTAGTGGTTAAGTATCTTGCTTAGGGACACTTAGACTGGGTGGACCGGGTGGGGTGGGGGGGGGGGGTCCTTCTGATTCCCGGACGACTTGATTCTAGAGTTGTCCTAAAGATCAGAGACCGGTGGTTCTCACCGCCCATCTGCAAATGTTTTCTGCCAGGGAAGCCCAGAAGAGAAGATTTGACCCAGAGAAGGTTGAGAGCCACTGTCAAAGAGTGGACAGCTGACGGTCTTCCACTGGGGTTCGGGGACCCCTAGGGCAGTGGTTCCCAAAATGGGGGCCGGGTCCCCAGATGATTAGCTTAATGTACATCATTGCTTGCTCACTCAACAGTAAACATACCAACATAAAGTTTAAGTATATACACTATGCAGGGTATCTGCACATTTCTAAAGTGACAGTGGAATTTAAGGAATTTAAGACTTTTATAATACCAACTTGGTCAAATTGTCAAATATTACACTCTACCTTTGGCTCTACACTTGTGCTCTTTTAACCCCCTGTCTACACCAAATATCTTCGCCAAAAATACCCCCACCCCCCTGTATTAACTCTGAGGACCCCCTAGAATAGCAAAGCTTTGGAAACCTTTCAGCCCCCGCCCCCCAAATAATCATACTGTATATTTAGGGTCCTTGCTCAGCTAAGTGGTCCTTGCTGGCCTAAAACAAAAAGAAGAAAAAACAATTGAAGACCCTCGGATTAAGTGGTCTACCCTGACCCCTCACGACCGGCTTTGCTCGCCCTGTGGTCCATTATCACTCTTTAAGCACCATGGTGGAACACTATAAAATGATCCAGTACGTGCAAGCGGGCCTATACACTGAACTTTATTGATACGTATAATTAGGAGCCGGGGACTGAAGTCCTGCAGTATTATGTCTTCAAGATGCAACACATCATAAAATGACAAGAACCTACTGGGAAACAGCCGCTTGCATCATCCTAGACTCTCTCTCTCTCTCTCTCTTTCTCTCTCTCTCTCTCTCTGTGTTGCCAATGCAGCTATAGCAACTGTTAAATGTTTCTTGGCCCCTGTGTTACAGGAAACGATGATCCGAGCTGAACTGCTCTCTCTCGATGGGAAGCATTCATTTTCTTCCGTTCAGCGGGAAGCGTTCAGTTGAACACATCGTCCCTGTCGGGTGGAAACCTTGTATGTTCAAAACGGTTTTGATAGATTGAATACGTTATTAACAGTACAGGTACAGATATCATGTACAGTTATGTACAGTAATGCCAAAAGGATAACACAAAATGCCCCGAAGGCTTGTTTCCATTGTGGTCCTATCACTGTGTAGGCTATTCAATTAATCAAATACATAAAGACAGACTACAATACCATACAAGTCAAGTGATCATCAATACTAGTAACAGTATGCAACAGGTGCTCTTTTATGGTGGTTTTGAAGAAGGGCAGGGAGTCACACAGTTTGATGGTTGGTGGTGGTACGGAATTCCACATTTTGGTGGCATAACAGTAGAATGAATTCATCGCCATGTTTGCGCTGGATCTGGGGGGAATGAGAACAGTGGAGCTCCCATTGGTGTTGTGTTGTTAGACTACAGGTATCTTGAAGACTATAGGCCCGTTGCAAGTTGTTGTGCTCTGTCCTCTAGGTTGTGCAATGGCGCAAGTCCAGCGGTGCTGCGAAATACTTTGATAATTCATCATTTCAGTTTAACCACTTAAACCCTCTATCTATACTTAGTAATGTGGACCACCAAACATCACCAAAAATAGCCGATCTACAAACACACAACGCGTCACAATGTTCCCTGCAGAATATAGGGATGATGGGGTTCAAACAATAAAGTAACAATGTAATTCTTCCCTTGTCCCTTGGATGAAAACGTCATTTTGAGAACCACTGCTCTACCCACCCTAACACAATGAGCAGGGAGTAACTATGGAGATACCAGGTTTCCTGCCAGACAGAGACAACATGTGATGCTCAGAGAGTCGTTGCTCCGCAGCTGTTTTTCGGGGCAAACAGAAGTGTTTCGAGGAGCGGGAAAGCACAGGCAGGGGTCTGAGGACTGCTCTCCTTTATGCCAAGTTAACAGGTTCAGAGGACGCTCTGTCAAACTGTGAGAAACCCGCTGCGCCAGTGCTTTTGGCAACTGACGATTGTTTATAGTGTGTGTGTGTGTGTGTGTGTGTGTGTGTGTGTGTGTGTGTGTGTGTGTGTGTGTGTGTGTGTGTGTGTGTGTGTGTGTGTGTGTGTGTGTGTGTGTGTGCGCGTGTACTTGTGTACACTGTACTTGGTGAGGGCCAAAATGTCCGCACAAGTTTTGAGAAACAGATGTTGTGAGGACAATTCCCATGTTCCCCGACAAGAGAAAGTGGTTGTTTTATTTATGGTTACAAAAAAAGCTTAGAATTAGGAGAAGAGTCTGGGTTTTGGGGTCAGGGTTATATTGGCGGCCTGTGGAGGTTAGGTTTAGGGGTTAAGGCTGGAGTAATCTCTCAAGACGGATTTTGCAGTGTCCTCACACAAGTATAGTTGCGTGCGTGCGTGCGTGCGTGCATGTATGTGTGTGTGTGTGTGTGTGTGTGTGTGTGTGTGTGTGTGTGTGTGTGTGTGTGTGTGTGTGTGTGTGTGTGTGTGTCTGGACATACTACCATCATGTCCAGGGGTGTACTTGTACATCATGTCCAGGGGGTGTACTTGTACATCAAGCTACCTTATGAGATAGGCTCCTATCCTTATGGGCCTCATGGCTCGGCAAAGCTTACTTTGACGGCCTTCGACCCGGCAGCATCCACATGCTGTTTTAAAAATGTTTAAAATATTTTGTTTTTTTTGCTTAAAACCACATGAACCGTAGGCAAAGATTAGACGAAAACAGCCGTAACACAAGGATCAGCGTCATTATTCTGTTGGTCTGACTCGTCCCATTACTAACCCTGTCCCCAACCCTATAACCACTCGTCCCATTACTAACCCTGTCCCCAACCCTATAACCGCATGCGAAGCCACGTGATCTGACTAATTACGAGCGGATCCCGGAACACAATCGATTGACTGGTCATTCAAATAAACAACTAAAACATGCTGAAAATGCATCTGACCACTAAAGAGATTTTCAAGTGAAAGGTTGATAATCACTGATGTATTTCAACAAAACTCTATGCATTCTCACAGCGCACAAACACACTCACATACAGTATGCACACAGGTGCAGGCTGATTTAGAGAGAGAGGGGGAGAAGGTCCAAAGGTGAGGACAAGTGATATCCAAACAATCTTTTTTACAGTGTGAGCTACAGTACCAGTGACTGAGTGACTGCTTTAAGAATCATACTGTAAAATTTAAATAGGCTTTAATGGTTTGAGTTTCCCGTCGCATAAATGGCAGATTTATCGACGGCATAAATTTACTTTATGACTTGTTGTCTGTGTGTACCGTGTGAAAGAGTTGACTGCCGGCTGGGGGGAAAAACCTGCTATACACATACGAGGATGACTGGCGGAGGGTTGACTAGTGTGTGTGTGTGTGTGTGTGTGTGTGTGTGTGTGTGTGTGTGTGTGTGTGTGTGTGTGTGTGTGTGTGTGTGTGTGTGTGTGTGTGTGTGTGTGTGTGTGTGTGTGTGTGTGTGTGTGTGTGTGTGTGTGTGTGTGTGTGTGTGTGTGTGTGTGTGTGTGTGTGTGTGTGTGTGTGTGCATGCGTACCAAGCCCGTGTCCAAGCCCTCTCACATTACACGCTGGCTTGAGCAGTGAGTGAAAACTGTCCATGCTCCCAAATTTGTTTGTCAGGTGCACATCTGGGAAGAGCCAATGACCTTCAAACACACACACGCACGCACGCACGCATGCACGCATGCACGCACGCACGCACGCACGCACGCACGCACGCACGCACGCACGCACGCACGCACGCACGCACGCACGCACGCACGCACACACAGTGCCGTGCCGTGCCTAATACTATCATGGAATCCAGATGTACACTGTACTTGTTTCCCTTCAACTCCCTATCTGTTTGTCTCTGTCAGTCAATTGACAATTCATAAAACACTGTTTGAATTGAACTACAAGACGCACGGAAACGCTGCACATTGCCAAAGTATGAGACAAAAGGAATCCAAGAACAATGCAATAAAATATCATTATTATTATTCATTCATCATTGCTCACTCCTCTCATTTGTATGACAGCAGTCAGCTATTGGTACTGCTATTATTGCACACTTAAAGTTGTACTTCGGTTAGAAATATGCAATATAGAAGCGCAGCTTGTATTTACAGCTTGTATTTAAAACAAATTCAGGAGTGCTTACATGGTGCACAACCACGGAAGAATTAAGCCTTACTAATGAGTGTGTTGTCTGTCTGTCTTTCTCTCTTTCTCTATCTGCCCCCCTTTCTCTATCTCTATCTGTGTCTCTCTCTCTGTCTCTATCTGCCCTCTTCTTTCTCTGTCTTCTGAGTCTTTGTATATTCCTCCTCACAGGTCTGTCCATGTCATTATGGTCTGGTGTGTGTGATATTCTATCCTAGCAGGTGTCTGTGTGTTCACAGACAGCTAGCAAGCCCTGGCCCTCGCTCTGCTCTGCTCTGCGAGAATCAAAGCATTCTAACCCACGCTGTTGCGTCCCGGCCCGCTACGCTACGCAGCCGTGCTGCTGGTGTGTCAGTGTCAGGGTCCGGTGCAACCGCAGGTCACCACCTCCTCCTCCTCCTCCTCCTGCTCAGTCTCCTCCGCAGAGGCAAAGTCCTTTATATTGACTTCATGAGAAACAGACAAGATGATTTGTTTTTCACTGGATGCATGTTACAGTGAACTTGGGAGCTCTCCTCTCGTAGTAAAATGTATTGATTTATTTTTTGTGTGCCAGTGTTGTGCATTGAAAATAAATAGTGGATCTACAAGCTTGTTGTGAGCTAGTTCATCCACTATTTCCGGCTTGAGGATTAGGGGTAATATTTAAAGGGTAATATGTAAAAGTAAAATTGGCATTCCAAAATCACCATTATAAAATGTCGATGTTCTCGCAAGTTAGTGATACAAACGTGTGCGTAGGTGTACGCGCATGTGTGCGTGTCTTTGTGAGAGTCGTGTTGAGCCGTGTGAATCTGCAGGCACGCGCGTGGATGTGCGCAAATGTGCACGGACACACACACACATGCAGAGATAGATGAAGCACCTGGCCCTTGTGTCTCACGCCCGCAGGGGGGGGGGGGGGGGGGGGGACAGACCACACAACTGGGGCTACAGGGATTACAAGGGGCTTTATAGGCAGAAATACGAGTCTACGGTGAGCATGTGGGCGTAAGTGGTCACACGTGAGAACAGACACACGCACACAGGCTGAAGATGCCTGTAAGCATGTGTGCATGCGACCGTGCGTGCACTGTATACTATGGACTAAAATGTAAAATGTTACAGTATTTTAACCAATCTGTATGGTAGAGTATGTTAATCCAACATACAGTAGGCAATAACTAACACAACTGCAGGTGGCTGTACTTAAGTCTCCCTACAGATAGACCATTATTGATCCTGCATAAAGGTCGCCAGAGCCAGCACAGCAGTTAAGAGTTACAGGTACAGAAGAGAAAAGAATACGAAAAGCACTGTAAAGATTTTGCAAGGGTTGCAAGCATTACAAAGATAACTACAGTGTCAGAGGAAGAAATATCATCATACAAAGCAACAGCTTACAAAGGTATACACCTGCACATAATAGCCTGCGCAATGGAGAACAATTGCTTGGCACGTAGCATCGAGGGTTGGATTGGGGGAAAGTCCTTGTGACATAGCGTCATGTCCAGGGGTGTACTTGTACATCAAGCCACATCACGCTACAGAAGCAGGAGATAGGCAGCTCCTGCCCTATGGGCCACATGACTAGAGATGTGTTGGGGTGAGCGGTGAGTCGCTTATCCCCGCGGTGTGACGTCATGTTGTAGTTTTCCCAACCACTGCGGTGGTCACCTTATCACCTAAAACTGGAGTATGAATAGGCCTTTACTCTACCCTTAAAGTATCCTGCAGAACAAAAACAACCCACAGTCACAGTAGCCCATAACCATGTCTCGCCCCAAGCTTAGGCGGCTCTTCTATTGTGAAACGCAGGTCCTTTTTGATATTCAATTTCTCCCCCGGGTAAGCAGGCAGGCTCTATTAGCTCTTATTGCGTGGGGGGGACCATGGGCCTTGAATCTCAGGCAAAGACATGAAACTTAACAGAGTTCAGCTTTCAAACACGGTGGGATTTGACTGTTGTATGAGCTCAGCAGCTGCGGTGGAGGTGAGAAAGTGGATTTGGCTTCGGAGCATGTGGCGCGTTGGAGGCCCTCCAGGCCAGAGAAAAGATCTATGCTAATCCACCCACTGGGGAACCACAGGATGAGACGGACTGATCTACTCTGATCTGAGATCAGTGGAGGAGAGAGACAAGCTACACCATGCAGCTTATGTTTCATCGTCCATGCCCTGTAACTGACGGGCGTATACGAGCACTGCTGGGTTAAATGCAGTGTAACTGACGGGCGTATACGAGCACTGCTGGGTTAAATGTAACTGACGGGCGTATACGAGCACTGCTGGGTTAAATGCAGTGGAGGAAAGTAGCAAGTTTACTCAAATACTGTACTTGAATACACTTTGGAGGTATACTTTTCCTTTACTCAAGTATTTCCATTGTTTCTGATGCTTTATGCTTCTTTGCACTCCATTAAGTCTCACAAGAAAGTACTTAACTCAAAAACATGTTTTATACAGGACTTTTACTTCCATTGTGGTATTTATACTTCTGAATCAGAGTACTTCCTCCACCACTGGTACACACAGATGGGTTACATGATATTGACGGAGGCCTCTGATGGTGTTAAGGAGGTGGCAGATTGATGGAGTTTGTTTCCCTATAGGAGAACGCAACAAGGACAAGAAGGAGAGGTTTTGGACAATCACACAAAAAAGGGTTTAACAATGACGTTTGGTGGCTCACCTGCATGGTCAGAGTGCATGCATACCACATAAATAAAACTCAAATCCTTCCAGCAGCTGGCTGGCCTCTAGTTCCAATCCAACCCCAGGCTCTTGTCATCCCCTCTGCATCTCCTCTCTCTCTCTCTCTCTCTCTCTCTCTCTCTCTCTCTCTCTCTCTCTCTCTCTCTCTCTCTCTCTCTCTCTCTATCTCTCTTTCTCTCCATTTTGACTGTTTTTGAGTGGCGCAACCACTCCTAGAACCAGCAATGTCCGTCCGTCCGTCCGTCCGTCCGTCCGTCTGTCCCTCTGTCTGTCTGTCTGTCTGTCTGTCTGTCTGTCTGTCTGTCTGTCTGTCTGTCTGTCTGTCTGTCTGTCTGTCTGTCTGTCTGTCTGTCTGTCTGTCTGTCTGTCTGTCCGTATGATTATGGTACCAACTTCAGACAGGTCTGATTTTTCTTTTTTCCCTTTGTTTTGTAAAGGGGTTTCAGCCGATAACTTTTTGGTCAAACTTTTTTTTTTAAATGACCTATGAAATCTAAACTTTAACACAATTGACCAAAATAAACTATGCAAATAAACTAAATCAAATATGAACAGTATCCACTGTATATAATGGCACTACATCATTTCTGTCAGGTGGAATTAAACCTCTTATGTACAAAACTATTACATTTCAGGATTCAAATCCACAGCAAAAGCAGCAGATCTACAAGCTCAAAACTAGCTTGTGGATCTGCTACTTTTCACACGTTTGATCAGTAGGGCATACATTTACAAAAAAACACACACAAAAAAAGAAATGGAGATATACAGGTTTCTTCCCTACAGCGACAATATATTAGCCCGTTGGCTCTATCTTGTGCTTCACTCGTGACCCACTAGACTAGACAGACTCTTTTAGGTTATTGTTGTAAAACAATTGCTGCATCCGTCTCTGTGTTCCACTTCACACTTTCTGCCTTTTTCATGTCGTAAACAAGAAGAACAGCGTCTGAAGACAAACAAATAAAACAAGATTTGATTCAACTCTTGAATCAAAAAAACAAGATTCAACCTAGACATCCCTGATTAGGGCATGTCATTAATCATTATAGAAGACAGATTTTTTTTCAAAAAACATTCAAAGCTCACTGTGAGCCTTTGGCTATTTTCAATATTTGTTATACAGTGAAATAATTGTATATATAGGGCATAATCACTTAAACCCCAGTATCCGTATTGTGGGGAAAGCGTTCGCAGGAAATGGCAGATCAAACCTCACAATGTGTCGCAACTCAGGCATTTAGTGGTTAAACCCTACTCAGCCTACTGTATATAACGAGTTGGCCACAGAAGACAACCCTCTGTGACCCCAGCATAACTTCACCATTTTGTTGCTGTCGGTGCAAAAGCGCCACGGTGTATAAGCGCCGCATTTTTTAGCTTGTGGATCTGCTACTTTTGCTATTTTTGAATTTGAATCCTGAAAAGTGTTTTGGACATACAAGGTTTCCACCCGACAGAAACGATTATGCTTCAAAGAAGCCATTGTCAACGCCTCATTGTCCTCGTGTGACCTCTCCATTCCTCGTTGCTAATCAATGATGGGTTTTGAATCCTCCACCCTTTTTAATGGACTAATCTATCATATAACCAGGTCCACCCTCTCTCCTCACAGCACTTTCACGCCAAAATATTGTCTTTTTTTCCCCCCCTTTCATTGAAAGCATGTAATTTCTCCTTTTTTTCTTTTTAAAGTGCAGGTCTGGCCTCACTGTAAATATTTCCAGTATAGCGTTACGGTTCCCAAATCCCCTCACGGGCTTCCCAGGGGGGGAAACGAGAATTCCCAGCGCAGATTCTCATGTGGAGCGCTTTGACAAATATTATTGCTGCCGGACCCCCACCCTCTGTTGGGCCCAAAACAACTCACCTCTTTCCACCCCTCTTTTTCTCATAAAATGTCTCTCTTTTGCTCTTCATTTTTTCCTCGCCCCTTCCACGGGGTCTTGTATATAAAGAGCCGTCCACAAGCAACATATATATATATAAAAATGGATTATGGATCGGTTCAAGTTCAAAAAGGAAACCTTTTTCTTAGTCCCATTTTGGGTCGGAAGTGGAGGAAATTCAGGTGATGGCTGCTCAGATGGTTGGGGGAGGGGGGAAGGGTGCAGTGATTCTTAACCATTTCTGGTTGGAGTCCCGGTCACAGCTACTTTTTCTGAGTGTCAGTCCCAGTCTCTCTCCATCCCCGTTTCCTGTCTGACTCCACTTTGTCTATATCATTAAAAAATAAATAAATACCACATATAGGGCCCTATTATGCATGTCTTAAGTACCAGGTCTTATTACTTAACTGAAGACCTGGAGGCGTGATCAATGCCATTTGGCTATTCTGAGTGGCCAAACAGCATTGACCGCGCCTCCATGTCTTAAGTTAAGTCATAAGACCTGGTACTTAAGACACGCATAATAGGGCCCATAGGCTCTAATGCACACGACGGCCTTTGCTGCGTGTCACTCCCTGTCTCTCTTTTCATGTTTCATGTCTCTCTCCACCAAATAAAGGCAGAAAAGCCCCCAAAAATATCTTCAAATTACTGGCAATTATTTTGGGGCCGGCTAAAGCAATCTCTTCGCGGTCCACCAGTTGGACGCCAGCCCACAGGTTGAGAATCACTGAGTTAAGTGCCTTGCTCATGGTGAAGGCCAGGAGGTG
Source organism: Electrona antarctica (assembly GCF_951216825.1). NCBI lineage: Eukaryota > Metazoa > Chordata > Actinopteri > Myctophiformes > Myctophidae > Electrona > Electrona antarctica. The sequence goes on from NC_136807.1 coordinate 27,649,558, forward strand.
AACCGGTGACCATCTGTTGTTCCAGACGGCCTCTGTCTCTCTCTTACCCATGCAGCTGCGGGCGCCTAACATGCCCAGGTTTGACCGCGCAGAAGAAATTCCTCCCGTGATGTTTTTAATCACGCAGGTATTTCGCAAGATTTGTTATGCTTCTACTCTATTACGTGGTTAATTTAACTCTAGAGTTCATTTAAGACTTAAATGAATAAATGAGGAGTTTTAATGTGCAGGTTGTTTTGACACCCTGGAATGGACAGGGTTCTTATTCCCTCCTTATCTATCTCACACCTGCAGAGTTCGCTGACCGTTTGAACCCGGCCCAACAGTGCTAGTGGGGGAGAAATGCAACAAAAATAGCGGGGGAGATATGTAACAAAAATATGGATAATATGGATCCTTTGACGTATATGCTGATTTCCAAGTTTTAATATGTTTGTTTTAATGAAATCCAAATTTTAATGCAGCGATATTTTGAAAATGTATTTTCTGCATTTGGCAAATACGGTCTGTTTCTTACGGTCAATTTGTTTAAAACCAGTGTTTAATCCAAATTGCTTCATCTGAGCCTCATGATGTTGGTGTCTTTACCTAACTGAGACCATCCAGCGTCCGGCTCTGCAAAAATTGGGTCAAGGTTAATCCCGGTTCACCAGCAAATTTCTAGGGGTCACCAAAGATCCCAGCGAGGGACTCAACAGCAACACAGAGCAAGGCTTTTAGAAACCAGCCGAGACTTCCCTGCTGGTCTTTTGTCAGCTCCCAGAGACTGGAGTTCCCTCACATGCTACTGGGAACTTCACCTTTCTTCGCTTTGCTAATTCTTCTTTGCTCATGACAAGCACAGGTAGCCTACTATGCCAGGCTGATACCCTGGCATAGTAGGCTGAAATATCTGCCCCTGCAGACCACAGATTTAGAGATATACCAAGAATCATGGATGGAAACTACACTGGCTGTCACTAAGAAGCAGATACCATTTTTGTGCCATTGCGGTTGATAATGCACTCGATCAATAAAGAAGGTCTCTGGGTGCCTTGTGGACTACGGAATTCTACCACTGAAGGTTTTATCCCTGGCAACAAAGAGCTTTAGCTTCAGTGAACAGAAAGTACATTTTGAGGTCGGGATACCAAATTACCAATTAGCTCCAATCAGGAGATAAAACTCATACAGTCTACTGGATAAACAAGCGAAATAAATTAGAAGTGATGAAACAAAACATGAGCATTTTTGGAACGGGAACAGGATACAATTGAAGCTGAGTCAGCTGACCAATGGGTTATATCTCCTGATTGGATGAAATTTGTGCACCTGAAAATAATATGATTATTGGCTATAACCGATTAAGACCGGGAAAGCATGTGTAATTTTAGATTTTAACCACATTAACCATTACCGGTATTTTATACTTTGGCTATTCAAAAATAGCAGATATACAAGCTCCCTTCGTGCTACGCTATGAGCTTTTAGATTTGCTATTTTTGAAAGATTATTGTGACATGCAAATTAATATGCATTTTTAAAGAACATTTTTAACTCACATATTTGCTTCTACATGTCCCTGCATGCAACTAAATATTTTGAGATGGGTGTCAGACCAAAAAATATAGTATACCGGTAGGCCTACAACTTTCATTGCCCTGTGTTTAACTTAACAAAACAATACATTCCTTACCCATCATTTCCCTCTATACCAGCAGTTATCAGAGCAGTTATCACAAGACTATTTTTGTGTTTTCATGGTTCTTTTGGTAGACGGGACATCACTGGGGGTACCAAAACCAAGGACATCACTGGGGGTACCAAAACCAAGGACATCACTGGGGGTACCAAAACCAAGGACATCACTGGGGGTACCAAAACCAAGGACATCACTGGGGGTACCAAAACCAAGGACATCACTGGGGGTACCAAAACCAAGGACATCACTGGGGGTACCAAAACCAAGGACATCACTGGGGGTACCAAAACCAAGGACATCACTGGGGGTACCAAAACCAAGGACATCACTGGGGGTACCAAAACCAAGGACATCACTGGGGGTACCAAAACCAAGGACATCACTGGGGGTACCAAAACCAAGGACATCACTGGGGGTACCAAAACCAAGGACATCACTGGGGGTACCAAAACCAAACTGTAGTATGTGGGAAATGATGGGTATAAAAAAATGTATATTGTAAATATAACTTTGCCCTAATACAGGGCAAAGTTACACACTATTGTTCCAACCTTTTTGAGAACACCACTTACACTCTATCAGTTTAAAAGGGGACCCTTTAACGGCCACATCTACAGTAACAGGGATGACAAATCATCTCTTTGGGAGGGACCCATCTCCTGTGTCTTCTCCTCGATACGCTTTTAATGAGAGCTATTTCTGTCCAGAACAGCAGGTTTCCTTGAAGGCCCCACCACGGTGGCTGGCTGTGATGGACGTGACTCTTGTGGCTGCTGATTAGGGTTAAAAGGGGAGTAGCGGTACTCCCCTCTTGTCGAGGACCAACTGGGATCAATCTGTCATTCATAGGATGAGGTCAGCTCACAGCCACATCGCACTTATTGTGGTTTAAACACTTGCAAGTCCCGCTGTTTTGTTACTTGGTATAAGGCCCTATATCTTGCCTTACTCCTTATGCCTAAACCTTTTAGGCTTTTTCGGGGTCTTTTTTTCTTTTCTTTTTTTTTTTACTATTTTTGAAAACCTTAGGCTAATTCTAAAAACGCCTTCTAAATACTTCTGAAATAACAAATATTTATATTTATTGTACATAGCAACAAGAACACCAAAAGGGGTTCCCGTCCTAAAAAAAGTTCAAATAGCCAATGTTCCGTGTCAATGTATATTATTTTCACAATTTTAAAATGTCAAAATAGTAAAAAATGCTTAAAAAGTTTCGGCATACAGTGGAAGCTTGGATCTACATTTTTCATTGTCTTGTACTGTAACACGTGTCGTGCAAAAGTTGCTGAAATAACTGATTACGAGTTTGTGAGATAAGTATTGAGAAGAGAGGTAGATGGTCATGGACTTGTATCACCTTCAGTTGTAAAGTGTTCCAATTCCAATATTGGTTGCATTTTTTGTTTTATCACTTTAACTTGTTTATTCTGTATCCTGCATACAGTATACATTCTCTCTACGGATTGGATAAAATTGGTATCCCGACCTTACATGTATTTTCTGTTTACTAAAGAGACATTGAGACGGACCCCTGTTACTGAACAAACACTCTATACTATTAGGTCTATAGAGTCTATAACACTGATAACTATGGCAAGAGCTGCTTAACACTTATTTTAACAACACAATATGACTTACACCACCTTTAACTCATATAAGCCACCACAATTTCCTCCTGGTTTATCAGAGACAGTGCCACCCATTCTCCATCACAGTGTTTTCTTTTGGAAGCTAACGTGTAAGTCGGCTCAAAATGCCGATAGTGCAGAACCGTTTAAACCAGTTTTCTTGCTCTGGGGGGCATTTCCCCAAGCACTTAATCTGCTCTGGGGTAAGAAAAGCTCTCTATGTTTGTTGAAAGCACATGTTCAAAAAGAGCTGCTACAGTTACACTTTCTACAGCCAGTAAAGACCCTGGGAGTGAAATCAATGCCGGTCATGTTTTCAGATAAATCACTTTGGGTGTTGAATAAACCAAATGAATGGAGTTCACCAAAGGTTAGAACTACTCAAAAGCTAAGTGCAAGCAAAGCAAAGTACATTTTATTCAAGTATTGTGAAGCATTTACCATTGTTTGAGATACTCAGAGGCAATGTTGTACATTTGAGAGGGGAGAGGGGAGGGAGGGCGTGGGAGAGGGTGTCAGGAGAGCTCCTATTTCTTCCAGGAAATAATTCAAATAAGTCACAGTTTTGGACATAATGAGGTTTCACCTCTCCGATGGAGATGATATACTGTACACACAACGCTAAAATGCTTTAAACTATCATTCTGCTTGTTATGTGAGGGTTGTGCTGTCAGTACCAGCCTGTCAGACCTGTCCAGCTCACAACATGACTATGGGCTTACATCCATTATACACTATTGGAAGAATGTCAGGAGAAAAGGCAAAGACGTGAAGGCAGTGTGTCAGAGGTGTGTGTGTGCGTGCGTGCGTGCGTGCGTGCGTGCGTGTGTGTGTGTGTGTGAAAAGGGAGTAAATAATTAGCCTACTCAAGTAACAACTCAATTACTGTACTTGAGTACATCAAGGTACTTTTACTTTACTCGAGTATTCTACATCACTACATATCAGATACTGTACTTTTAACTCCACAAGCTCAAAACGGGTCGCATCACGACCCGACAGCTTGTATATCTGCTATATTTGAGTTTGACAAATTTGGAAAATAACGAGTACTTTGCTACTTTAAGTATATTCTTGATGCCAATAGGCTACTTTTGTACTTTTCCTGAAGTAACATTTTTAACAAATGCCTTTAAAAAAACTTGTAACAGAGTATTTCCTTATCAAGGTATGTCTACTTTTACCAAGTAAAAGTATCTGAATACTTGTCGTACCACTTGCAGCCCCAGCCTGCGTGACCCCTTAGCAGGAGACTGGCTCCAGTCTTGTCCAACGCTGGACCCTGTGCTGCGAACAGACTTACAATGCTGACTCCATGACCCTTGTGACCTCTACAAAGTCAGTGACCTTTCCCCTATGACCCCTGTCCAATAGATCACTAAAAAAGCCCTCAGATATCTTCATAATCTCGTCAGTGTGCAACCAGGTGTTGCCTTGTTCGCGTTTTGTAACGGATTTGCGCGGCGACCGTCGGTAATTCGAGAGAATGAATTAATATCCCAGAGACCCCCATATCTGTCGAAATACTTCTTCAAAGAGAGTGATACCTACAGCCACAACACAGGAGCGACCATGATCTGGTACCATCCACATTTAGAACAAACTACAAACATTAGACAATTCTATTGCTTTACCAATATGCCCTGATACCATCCATTAAGATGTGTAACACAACACTGGTTGATCTCAAAACTACCACCAATATGCCCTGACACCATCCATTAAGATGTGTAACACTGGTTGATCTCAAAACTGCCCCCCAAAAAACAACTATCTAATTAGGAGACTAAAAGGGGAGGTACAGTAGGCCTACATGTACATTCCCATCTCCTTTGTATTTAGTTGATGACATGCATTATTGCACAAATGTGTTGCTATGTTGATGAATTGAATACATAGGACCACAATTGATTGGAAAAAAGTCCCCAGGACGTGTTTGTGTTATACAGTATGCTTTTAGCCTGGTCACGTGCTGTTTACATTTCTGACTGATAAAGTATTTTACCATTATATGTTATGATAATACTAAATGATATTATATAGCGTATGGCATCAGGTTAAAGGTGCATGAACCGTGCATCAAAGCTTAAACAAACCTGCATGTGATAAATGCTCTTGTGAGTTGACCTTGCACAGAACCATCACAGGGCCACGCCCACGGAAGCAGCTCTGACAACAGCTGTTTGTTTTTGGTCTTAGTATACTGTCTGGCACCCTGTACTTTTTTACCAAATCAATCAAATAGCTGATGTAAACACTCACAGCAAGCTTTGTAGATCTGTTATTCTTTGCCAAAATGTTCACCCAATAATAGGGACGTTACTATAATTATAGGTGTCATGTTGTTAAGTTACGGAGAAGTCACAAAAAAGTTGAAAAAACCCACTGATCATCTTACAGCATCATTCTGTTGGTAACGTTAAATGAGACGTAGCCTGCGGAGTTAGTTCAGTCAGACATACTCGAGGGAGATCATGCCGTGCTCAAAGGCACATTCTATACTCAAGGGGTTAACATGCTGAATTTCTATGTGGGTGTATAAGTGTGTGCAAGTCCCACACATCATTCGCTGATGTGGCAGTTCAGCTGACCAATTGGGCAGGCTACTTAAGCTCTCAAGACTGTATGCTCTTCCTGCCTTCCTCTGCATATGGTTCCTGGTTGTTATGTGACGTTTGATCCCACCACCACCCCAGCACCACCGGTGGGCTCTGTTATTTATGCTCCCCATGGGGGTTTTATTGTATATCTATTTCCCGGCTCTTAATGTTTTATGATGGTGTTTAATTGCGCCGAGCAGGGAGAAATGCAGCAGAGCCGAACGCCAAGTCAAATATCATATGCACACTTGTATTCTCATTCTACAATACATATTGGTTAAATCTATTCGTGAGTTGTCTGACTGAACTGTGGTTTGTGCTGATGTCATAATTTATGTGTATCAATCATAGAGTATATATATAATAGAGACTGAACTGGCGCGAAGCTCCGCCCCCCCAGCTATTCATGTCAGTGGAAGTTGCTCAGTGGCGTTTTGAAGCACCCGGAAGACTGCCGGAAGTACCGTCTGAGAACGTCTACTTCCGCATTTGACCACCAAATTTTGGTGGTCAAATGCGGAAGTGCAACCGAGCGCTCAATGTTAAAGCCCAGCTGCACGGGGTTTCCCGGTCATGAATCCACGGGTCCGCCTGTAGTCCCTCCTCCTACCACTAGGGAGGAGAGCTTCAACGTTGGAAAGCCTGCCTGCCCCCTTGGTATCAATGCTGTTCTCTTTCTAGTTCTGTATGAGGCAGGATGGTTGTACAGTAGGCTATAGGGTGGTGCTATAAGATAGGGTATACCGTATAGCGTCCAGTAGGGTGGACGTTGCTGTCGGGCAGAAAACTCTTATCTCCATATTCAAACTTTTAGTGTTTTTGGTAAACTAACGCCCTACTTGATCACACTACAGCATCGTACAAAAGCATCAAAAGTAGCAGATCCACAAGCTCGAAACTGTTTTGGACATGTTTCCACCCTGACTGACGATATGTGCATTATCCTTTATTGATAATTGACTGTAACTTCACTGTGATGTTACTCTTCCTACTTATATGACTGTGTTTGTAACTTAAACTGCTGTGCTGTCTCTGGTTATCATTTCCCCCTGCCGCACTCAAATTAATGCTCTTTCCTTCCATGTTGTGTTGTGCCGTCACACGGTGCGTGTGTGTCACACATGTCATCTCTCCTCAGATGTGGTGGTTGCGAACACAGCTTGTCAGGATGTTAATATGGCACTACTACACCACCAGCCATGTTTTAGTGGCACTTGTCTACTAGTGGCATCTGGCGTGAGTTTGTTCACTTTGTGACAGACAGTGGCGCCGATTAGGCCCACGTCTTATTTATATCCACTCCACCGCTCGTTGGGAGCTGGCATACAGTATCTGCAGACGGTCTCTATTACAGACGCGGAACCCAGGCAGATCCTCTATAGGCCAGGGGTCCTCAGAGGGGGGCCGCCAAATCTTTGTGCGATAGGAGCAGTTTTTCTTTTTGTTTGTTACATTAACCACTTGAACCCTAGCATCCCTACTCTGAGGGGAACATTAGCCAACAATAGCCGATCTACAAGCTCACAACGCCTTGGTGTAGAGGGAAAAAAGAGCAAACCAAGTACAGAGCCCAATGGTCAAGTGAAAATACACATTATAATGAATTAATAGAGAAGCTAAAGTGTAAACAAATATTAATTTATTTTCACACTGACATATAGACATGATGGGCTGGAGGCAAACCGCTGACCTTATGGTTTACCAGACGGCCTCTCTGGCCACTCAGACGGCCAGCTGCCCCTGAAGCATGAGTAAGCATGAACTCTGTTCAACAAACAACAAGGTAAATAGTCACATAGGTAGCATGCAAAGAGAACAAACAACAAGGTAAATAGTCACATAGGTAGCATGCAAAGAGAACAAATGAGTGCCTAGGAATGGCAGGTAAACGTCAAGCCTATAGCATCTGTCTAAACAACACGCTACAAGTATGTAAATAACATTCTTAACATTTGTGGTCAAGAGAGAGTGCTAATCTACCTAATCTTTCTAATAACCAAAAACATGTAAACCAACATATATATTAGTATATAACTGCATTGTGAGCCAGCATCTATCTAGCATCTATCGACCTTGACCACACAGGACCCCCAGGGGGACGTGTCGTGGCAGACCACCGCCGCAGATATATGAGCTCAGTTATTGTCAGCCTTTCCTTGCTCAGTGGAAACAGAGACTTAAATAAACACTTGCATGCCACGGTGTGTGTGTGTGTGTGTGTGTGTGTGTGTGTGTGTGTGTGTGTGTGTGTGTGTGTGTGTGTGTGTGTGTGTGTGTGTGTGTGTGTGTGTGTGTGTGTGTGTGAGAGCGTGTGAGTGTGTTTACGAGTACACTTGCCTTCTGCATAATACCGTCGCTGTCGGATGGAAAACTCATATGTCCAAAACTGTTACTTTTCAGGATTCAAAATGTAGCAAAAGTAGCAGATCTACAATCTCAAAACAAGCTGGTTTTGATGCTTTCGTGTGACGCTGCAGTATATGTAAGTACGTTCATTTATGAAAAAAAACCCACAAAAATATGGAGATAAGAGTGTTCTGCCCGACAAGCAATGATATGCATGGTGTGGTTATTGCGGTCGTGTTCTGTGTTTTGCATTTATATCTGAGCCTCTCTCGTTCCAAGATTATACTCCTGATCTCTAGCAGAATGTAAATCCGAACCGTGCCTCCGTTTTAACTGAGCCGTGTATAGTCGGAACAACAGAAACCACGTCCTCCGCCCTCCTGTGGGATTGTCCAAGAGATTCTCAGCTGTCGGGGGCCGGAGGGGACAGCTTCTACTTTCCCCTTCCTGTGCGGTGGTTTATTTTCTGTGTTTTGGCAGCGAGGCATGTGATTTGACATTCATCTCTAGTCATTCGGCAGCAGACACTTCCTGGTGTGAGGGAAACGCGCGCGGCCCTCCAGGAACCTGGACTGCGACACTGGGCCCAGACGATAACAATAAACGACACAGATCTAAACGTATAAAGGTTGATGGAAGCCCCCCCTGATGGTTGGATGGAATGCCTGCGTGGTGCACGGCATGGCATGCTGGCATGCTGGGGGTCAAGAATGTCTCTCTTTTTCCTCGACATCAATAGGTCGCGGTCAGTGACAGCACAGGAGATTTAGTTTGAGAACTTAAAGGGATATTTCACTTTCAAACATGTTTGGGGTAATTTTAACCGTCTACTCGAGGCTTTGGTGTTTCAACCCATGCAGACAAGGAGGGGCATTTTGTGTTTAATGCTCAGGCACACTTTGACACATGATTGCCAGGGCTAGGAATTAAACCCGGGACCTTCTGTTTCCCAGGTGGCCTTATGTTGCCCTGCTTATTATGTTTTGTTGTTTTTGCTCTTTAGTATTTGTGGTAGAGAACTTTGGTTCAACACTGTTGTTTTAAATGTGCTTTATAAATAAAGTGGATTGGATTGGATATACTGTAGCTAAAGAATTCCCATCCCTACAGTCAAGAAGCAAGTAAATGAGACACGCGGCCGGGCAGCAGGAGGGGAAAAAGGTGAAAGCAGAGTTCAAAGCTACCCGAGGCGAAACACACACAGTGAGATAAGAGAGTATCAGCTGCTGAGGTCCATTTGGGTACAGTTCAAGTATAGGCTACGACGCCGTTAAAGTGAGCGTGAGCGTGTTAATGGAACCATTTGCACTCTGAGTAAAAAAAGGGGGGTGTAAATATTTTTTCTTGTTCACGATAACAATAAACGACACAGATCTAAACGTATAAAGGTTTTCTTGTTCACATATCACTATAATTCCATAGTCATTGCTATAAGAGTAGTAGAGTACATCCCTTTAGTAAACAATGCATTTTCAGGTCAGGATATCAAATTCACCAAATCAGGAGAGAGAACTCATACAACCGGAAGTGGTAAAAGAAAATACATTGGGGTCTCTCTCCTGATTGGAAATTAGTGACCCACATTTTTATTTTTTTTCCAAATACATATCATTTTGGGGGGGGGGGGGGGGGGTCCTCCTTGGCACGAGAACGTTTGAGAACTTGGACCTCAACAATATCACTTGACAGCACCTTCCTTTAACACTGAAGATGGTGTTGTCGTCCTGTGTCACGGACGAGGTTTACGGGTTCAGGGGAAGGTGGAGGGTACGCGTGAGGGCACGGCAGGACAGAGGGGTGGGGTGGGGGGGGGGGGGTGGCCGGAGCGGAGCAGGGGGGCCTGTAGGTCACCGCGGGCGGCCTGTCTGCCTGAAGGCAGTGTGAGTCTAGCAGCAGGTAGCTGGCAGCCTGTCTAAAGACATAGAGCTCTCAGGGGAAGCCAAGCAAGAGAGAGGAAGAAAAGGGAAAAAAAGACTAAAATGCGGTTTCAAGGACCCCCAGTTTGATTCAAGTATTATAGGCCAGAGCACGGACCCCGCTCCCCCCCCCCCCCCCCCCCCCCCCTGTTTACACACACCCTCAAAGCTGGACATATGGGGGGCTGGGGCTAGTACCCCTCAAAAAGATGAATAAAAATGTACAAACAACAAACAACCCTCGCATCCCTATATATGGGGAAAATTCACCGAAAATAGCAGATCTACAAGTTCATACGACGCATCTGCAACGTGCTGTGAGTTTGTAGATCGGCTATTTTCAGCAAAGAGGCTTGGTGTAGAGGGCAAAAAGCAGAGCAGAGCCAAAGGCCAAGTTTACAAAGTATTGAGGGTTTAAGTCATTAAATGTCTGAAAACACACATTTAACATGAATCCAATATGTAGTGACTGGGGGTCCCTGTTTCCCCTAGACTGTGAAAATTAAAGCTGTTTCCTATCTACTCTCTCTCTCAGCCAAGGGGCAAGGCCAAAACATCAACAAGATCGGCACAATATAACTGTACATCCACACAAAAAGAAAAATAAAGAAGGTTCATGACTTTCATATGCAGGGTTGCCTTATTTCTCCTGCTCATGCAGGTTTTTGACCCCCACGACAAATACCTGTCCGGTGTGTTTACCCAGCGCCTGGGTTGCTTGACTGATGAAAACCGGCAGAAATGTGGATACACTCCACTCTGTTGTTACTGGACCACTATGGGCCTGAATTAAGCAGCTCCGCGAGAGAGATCCTCCGATAACGATCTCTCAACACAGTAGAGCCCAGAGCCGCCGGATTGTTGTTGTAATATCGACTATAGTAGATAATGTTGTACTGTACCACTCCCTTTTGGCTGCCCGGCTGTAATGTAAGTCTGCTTCTAATTGAGACACCCTCCCCTCTCCCCACCACCACATGCACGCACGCACATGTGCGCACACACACACACACACACACACGCGCACGCACGCGCACGCGCACACGCACACTCACACTCACACTCACACTCACACTCACACTCACACTCACACACACACACACACATTTTAACCATTTATTTATGTCCACACAAAGGATATGCATAAATAGGTGCATTAGAGTTACATCTGCAAAATTATGGCATGTGTTTTCATGATACAATAGGCATGTCACTCAGTACTATGGGTTACACACACACACACACACACACACACACACACACACACACACACACACACACACACACACACACACACACACACACACACACACACACACACGTTTGTATTGCGAGTTTAATTGGGTGTCTTGCACCCAGAATAGCCGACAACCGTTAGTGTGAGCTTGGAGATTGGCTATTTTGAGTGCATATGAAAGCAACAGCACACATTTAACAACAACCATATTTCTTGTGAGGACCAATAGGAGATTGTCCTCATAATATTTCTTAAAGTCTACTACTACTACTGTACATGTGGGGACATTTGGCCCTCACAAGTGCACACGCACTCACGCACGCACCCACGCGAGCATCAGATCCATATACCCCCTAAGCTGTCATCGGCTTGGCTCCCCTCTGCTGCTGCGACGCAGAGAGACAATAATGAGAGCTTTGTTTTCCTATAAATGCAGCATGTCATTGTTGCTCCGTGGTGTTTATAACCCTGAGCGCCCCACAGATGGTCTGAAGTGTGAACAGCAAAGAAAAGGAGCTGCCGGAGAGCGAAGGGGAGAGAGAAACGCAACAAGAGAGACACAGAGAGTCGATTCAAGAAGGCTCCCTCCGTTAAGCTACGAGCTCCGATATATACTTCCTATAACCAAAACCATATTTTTTCTCCTTGCAGGCTTGCCGGTGACATGCGCTGCCCGGGGGAAATACAGTTATGAGGTGGGTCCTGCTTGAATACCAAACTCTCCCCGACTCAAACTCTCTCTCCCTCTCTCTTGCTGCTTGGAATGCAAACACAGTTCCTAAGGCTGTGCAGCAGCATAGTATGCTATGCACTTAAACCATCTATACTTCCATCAACTTGACCTGAGTTGAGCTTTGCGCTTGGTCCAGTCTTTTCTTTTCCATCCACACCCCAATGGTTCTCTAAACTTTGTTAATGTCAAGGAGCTGCATAACTCTCAGCAGTTTACAGATGGAACCAAATGGACCTGCAGAGTTACACTCACTGAGTTACAGACCTCTTACACTCAGAGTTGCAGACAATCACAGAGTTACAGACCTGTTACACTCACAGAGTTACAGACACTCACAGAGTTACAGACACTCACAGAGTTACAGACACTCACAGAGTTACAGACACTCACAGAGTTACAGACACTCACAGAGTTGCAGACACTCACAGAGTTGCAGATCTGTACACTTACAGAGTTGCAGACCTGTACACTCACAGAGTTGCAGATCTGTACACTCACAGAGTTGCAGACCTGTACACTCACAGAGTTGCAGATCTGTTACACTTACAGAGTTGCAGACCTGTACACTCACAGAGTTGCAGATCTGTACACTCACAGAGTTGCAGATCTGTTACACGTACAGAGTTGCAGACCTGTTACACTCACAGAGTTGCAGATCTGTACACTCACAGAGTTGCAGATCTGTACACTCACAGAGTTGCAGACCTGTACACTCACAGAGTTGCAGATCTGTACACTCACAGAGTTGCAGACCTGTTACACTCACAGAGTTGCAGACCTGTACACTCACAGAGTTGCAGACCTGTACACTCAGTGTTACATAACCGGTTGCCATCAAGGAAACCCTGAGGGTCTCTGGACCCCAACTTTGAGAACCACTGCTCCGCACCAAAAATCCCTTCACCTGAAAATATACCAGCTCACTGAGCTTGTAGATCTGCCTATATTTCAAGTGGATATACTTAATAGAGGTAATAGAGCATGCACATCCACTCTAGCCCAGGTGCTGGACAAATGGCACTACAGGAGAAAGAAATAGAGTCCGCAACACTGGTAAGGGAAAACTCAGCTCCACTGACGAATTCAACGTTTCGATCACTGTTTGATCGAAACGTTGAGTGGAGCTGAGTTTTCCCTTACCAGTGTTACCAGACTCTATTTCTTTATCTGATATACATAATAGAGCTTGTCATCATAGCATCCTCTGTGATGGTTACTTACTTGTGGCGTGTCATGGGCTTGTTCGGGGTGTAGTGGGGGTTGGCTCCCGCCTTGTACAGGTTATATCTGTTCCCATGGTAGAAGGGGTTCATCACAGGGTGGTGGCCCCCGTAGTAGGTCCCTTTGCTGTCCCCCAAGTCCAGCAAGAACCCTCCCAGGAGGAACATACACTGCCAAACCACATGACACAACTCCTCACTTCTCATCTTTTAGGTTGTTTTTTCTTTTTTTTGCCAAAAGTCCTGTATTTGGATGGATGGAGCTGTGGAGATAAGTTCCAGAGGAAGAGTTTGAAAAATGCAAATGCTGTGCTGGGTCTGGTTCTTTTTACGAGAGATTCCTGCAAAAAAAAATATTCCTGCAAGAGAAGATCCCTGGGTTTGGTTTGGGTTTGCACGTGAGCGCCTTCAGTCAGTCGGCCCCAAAGGAGAACTCAAGCAGCTGTAGCAGCACCAACAGCATCTCGATCCCGACTGTGCCTTTCAGCTCACTGCTCAGCTCAGCTCACACACACACACACCCACACACACACCCGTCCGTTCTCTCTCATACACACACCACACACTGACTGACTGAACGCAGGCACAGAGGAGACGGAGAAGTAGACCAGTGAGGGAGGGAGGGGAGGAGGGGAGGAGAGAGGGGAGGAAAAACAACACTAAGGTGTGCTGGGGAGGGAGGGAGGGCAAGAAAGGGGAATAGGGGAGAGAAAGTGAAAGTGTGCATGTGTGCATTGTGTGTGTGTGTGTGTGTGTGTGTGTGTGTGTGTGTGTGTGTGTGTGTGTGTGTGTGTGTGTGTGTGTGTGTGTGTGTGTGTGTGTGTGTGTGTGTGTGTGTGTGTGTGTGTGTGTGTGTGTGTGTGTGTGTGTGTGTGTGTGTGTGTGTGTGTGTGTGTGTCAGCTACCAGGCATATATTTGCATGTCCCACCCCAACCAATCTCTCTCTCTCTAAATCTGATTAAACAGAAAAAAGAGGGAAAGAGACGACCCACACCCCTCTGCCTGTGTGACCCCCCCCCCCCCTCCACCCTTTCCTCTCTCAGCAAGGCCCTGGCATTCTGCAACTCTCTCTCTCTCTCTCTCTCTCTCTCTCTCCCCCCAATCACACTTTTCTTTCTGTATTTTCCCTGGACTTTCTTTCTCCCGGATCTATCTGAGAATTTATTTTTCCTGTTTTGAATCCTCCTCACACAGATGGGATTTATTTTTTCACTCTTAACCCATGAAGCCCTGAGGGGCCGTTGCCTTCTAAATCAGTTCTCACACATTCAAGTCTGAGTTAAAAAATAACAGATGTACAAGCTTGCAGTGCGGCACAAAGTTTGATCTTGCATTATCTGCTATATTTTGAATAGCCAACGCTAACATCAAAAATGACACAGCTGCTTCTCGGTTGTAATGGGTTCGTATAGCATCTCTGTTAGGGTGACCAGATGTGATGTCCCCGGTCTGTCTGTCCCCGTTTCAAGCTGTGTCCCAACAAAATATCTCTAAAACACTCAAATGTCCCTGGTTTTCAACATTCACTAGTGAATTTCCAGCTCACATCAAAGCTTCCGGCCACCCTCGCCACATTTAAAATCCACACTCAAAACCCACATTTTCAGACGCATTCCCTACCTAATTCTAATCCCCCCTTTTCTACCTTTTCTATAGCTATTTAACCTTTTACTGGTTTTTCCTGCAAAATAGGCCTAGCTAGTTGCTATGGTTTTCCAAGATGTAAGTCGAGTAGAATTATAAAGTACCGAAAATGTAAATCTTCAAGTACGGGTGGAATGCTCATATGGCCAAAATTGTTACTTTTTCAGCTCAAACGATGCATTTGTGTTAAGTAGGCTATGATCAAGTAGGTCGTTATTAAAAAACAAAAACAAAAAAAACAAACAAAGAAGTTTTCTGCCAGACGGCGAACAAAATGTTACTTTCCACAAGTGACAGCTGCCATTGTGGCCGGGCTCAGAGCAGACACACCGCAGGTCAGGACACAATGGACCACCTACTCGTCGTTAGAATTCCACATCTCAGCACACATTAAACTCACCAATTCATAACTGCCAGTTGCCAGTTGCCCCTGAAATGGTCAAATGCACCGTGTTTCTTCCTGTAGCATTAGTAGCATTAGGTTTGGCCGATACTGTATATTGGCCATTATGTGAGTTTTGTGATATACATTGGCAATTTTGCAGTCGACGTGTGTAACCACCTTCAACCGGGTATCCCCATTTTGAACATGTCACAGATCATTTTGGTAGAATAATTGGTTGAATATACGGTAGTTATTTGTGTTTAATTGTGTGTGCATTTAAGTTAAATGTTCTCAAATAGAAACTTTAATATAGCATTTATTTTCTCTCTTTTCTTTCTGTATTTATTTTTTACAAAATATCAGTCAATGGTAAATAAATTGTGCACTCATAGCGTCTATTTCCAAAGCATTTTCCCAGTGTCACACAGTGACACTGACACTATGCCAGGCACCAACATGCTCATCGGGAGCAGTTATGGGGTTTAGTGTCTTGCTCAAGGACACAAGTCTGCAGGGATCAAACCAGAAACCTTTTACAATTCCTCAACTGGCTGCTCAAACACTCCCGAGACACTGCCACCTCATAATTCAACTGCAGACCCCTTGGGGTCTGTGGAGTGGACCCTACTTTGAGACCCATTACTATAAATCATCCATGGATGTGTTTGTTACTTCCAGGAAAGCCACCATGAGGGGGGGGGGGGGGGGGGGGGGGAAGGGCGAGAGAGACGGGTGTCTTGAATTGTCCTCTTTGTTTGGACAGGTTCTATGGGATGTCCTTTCTCACCACAGTGCTGACCACGCACCATCTGACCCGTCTCTGTTTGTGCTTCATTAACCGGCCATTGTGAAAGAAAAACACACACAGGCCTGGTAAATAATGCCTTTTCAAATACCTTCCGTGATCCATCCGTGGCGAGCCACGGCTTTCTTTATCCGACACAGTGACAAGGTCACCTTCAAATCTATACGGTTGGGATCCTTTTAGGGGTTGAACGATTTCGATTCCTCAACGGTTCCCTCTTCCGGTCTGATTCCTTAATGGTTCCCTCGTAACGATTCCTATATTTAATAAAACATTAATTTGAGGTCGCGCTAACCATCTAATAGTCTGATTGGCAGTACACAGCCGCGACACTGTCACCACAATGGAGGACAATCACTTCTGGGTTATTCGGGCGGATAACACTTATTCTTCTCTGCTTATGTCGTTCATTCTGTTGACACTGGCCTCACGTTACCGCCTAGGGTAACAGGAGAGATTGTGTTCAAAAATAAAAAAAATATAATTTTGATAAATACAAATTCAATCGTACAGTACATTCAGTATTGCGCATACATAGCCTAGCTACAGTAGTGGTTTTAATTGAGGTCCAGGGACCCTCTGTGTTACTTGAGGGTGTTCCAAAAGGACCCTCACAGGTCTGTAACTCTGAGTTAAATGGGGTCCATTTGGTTCCATTTGTACACTCTCAGACTTATGGTGCATGGTTGTTGGACCTACGGGGATTTAATTGAGAGTCTGTGTCTCTGTGATAAAACCTGGTTCTGGAAACAGTTCCAAATGTGATGAAAATTATTCCGCGGCGATATGAGGCCACATGAGGCCACATGAGGCTTCATGTGGCAGCAAAAGACTGAGACAAGGCACCCCTCACTTCACACAAGTGTGCTTTTAGGCATTAAAAGGGTGTTAAAGGTCCTTAAATTGTCACTTTACTGTCATCTGGGGACCCGGACCCTCCCAAAATCATCGAGAACTGTTCTAAAAAGGCGGCCACCTACATCACGTAGAGATAGTGTAAACCGGAGATGGCATGTCTTTCTTTTTTTGTCTTGGATATTATAGGCTTCAGGAGGAAGACATGATGAATTCTGACCACCAGCATGCATGGTCACCTGATCCATCTGTTTGTTCCCCTAACGTCCTCCGTAATAATGAATGATGATAATTATATCACATTATTAGATCTGCTCCTGGAAATGACTATGCGCTGCTTTCAAGTCATGCCAAAAGGCAGAGGTGGAAAGTAATGTGTACCTTAAGTACAGTATCATTTTGAGGGATGTTTGACTTATTTCCAAGATTATTACAATATTACAATTACAAACGTTATACTTCTACTCTATTAGCTTACATATCACAAGGCAAATACTGTACTTTTTTACTCCACTACCGATATTTGAAAACTTACTTTACTTACTTTACTTTACTTACTTTACTAGTTACTTACTTTGTATGATTAAACACTTCAGCCCTATATACTGTATTTTGGCTATCTGAAAATAGCTGATCTACAAGCTCACAATGTG
Source organism: Electrona antarctica (assembly GCF_951216825.1). NCBI lineage: Eukaryota > Metazoa > Chordata > Actinopteri > Myctophiformes > Myctophidae > Electrona > Electrona antarctica. The sequence goes on from NC_136807.1 coordinate 27,667,265, forward strand.
TTGCCTTACGGTGCGTTGTGAGCTTGTTAGATCTGCTATTTTCAAAGATTACACAGCTGAAACAGTTGAGAAACGGGACATTCTGAATAATGTGTACTTTTGACACTTTAAGTAGCCTATATGTTGATGCCAATACTTTTGTATACTTACTCAGTGGTATTGTAGCGTGACTCAATGCTAGAGCACGCACGCACGCACGCACGCACGCACGCACGCACGCACGCACGCACGCACGCACGCACGCACGCACGCACGCACACACGCACACACACACACACACACACACAGTGGAAGTGGTAGAAGACATCCCAAGAACGTTCCCTAGCCAAAAAGAGCTTCCCTCCCCACAAGCCTCAAATGCACTTGGGATGGTAAATCTATCACAACGAGCATGAGTTATGTTTGACAAAATTATTAAACGCCACCAAAAGCATTCTTTGTGTCCTCCTCTTCAATATTAAACGGCTTATACTGTGATTATATTATTATATATCTGTGGGAATCCTTGTTTACATTAATGATATCTGGGAATCCAGTTTTTGTCCTCTCTTTTCAGTGGTCTTGATGTAGCGCCTGCATGGCCACGAGATGTCCAGAGATCCAAGGTGTACGACGTGGCTGTTGAAGCACTTAGCCTGACCCGGAGCAGAGCTCCATCCTGCCATCCCAAGGAACTGTCACTGTACAGACAGCTGCAAGGAGACCAAAGCCTTTTCTGCACTGGTGGAAAGTTCTAGACTCCACTACATCTCTGATCCAAATATTGTACTTTTACTACACTACGTTTATTTTTGACAACTTTAGTTACTAATTACTTTGTAGATTGTGATTATTATTACAAAACATGCAATAGCCACTTCTGCTCTATACACTTTTTGGTGATTTGACAATAGCAGATCAACAAGCTCGGAGCTTGTAGATCTGCTATTTTCAAAATAATATTATACTGCTGGGGTCCACATTAGGGGCCCCCAGGGACCACAGGCACACCGTTGATCCAATCCGCACCAGACTTGGCTAAAACACGGTTCAGGGGTCTGCCATTACAATAGTTGCATCAGGGGCCACGTCAGAGGCCCCCGGGGACCACAGGTGCACTGTTGCTCCGATCCGCACCAAACTTGGCACAAACACTGTTCAGGGATCTGGCCATGAAAATAGTCACAACAAAATACCACATTTGCACATTATATGGGGCACTACAGCAGTGTTTAACACATCAAATGGCCAAAAAAATTAAAGTAAATAACAAATTTCAAATAATTGTATAGTAGAGTAAAAAGCCTCTGACATGTAGTGCAATAGAATTATAAAGCATTGACAAATGGACATACTTTCCACCACTGTTTTCACAGACAGCTGGGGACTGTGAAGAGGAGGAAACCATTTTCTAAATGTCAGCCTCCCTTGGCAGCGAGCTCAGATAGCTTTCTGTTGAGAAGGCATCACAAAAATGAAGTTTTATCCAAATGCGAAGAATATATCTCTTTAACCACTTCCTAACTTGAACCCTATCGTCCGTCCATAGTCGCAAATAATAGCTGATCTACAAGTTCACAAAGCTTTGTGCTGTAGCCTGTGATACATTGCGAGCGTTATCGATCGGTTATTTTCGTTTAAAGTGTAGAGTGAAAACCGGAGGTGGGTCTAGCATAGGGCCCTGAGGGACTCCAGTCAACTCTTCGCCGAAAATATCTACAATCTCAGTTTTTGTCGGACAGAAACCTCTTATCTCCACATTCTAACTCTGTGTTTATTTTATAAATCAAAGCCCTACTTGATTCACACAAAAGCATGAAAAGTAGCAGATCCGCAAGCTCAAAACACGACGGGAAGCGACACGTTTTGAGCTTGTAGATCTGCTACATTTCATGCTTTTGAATTAAAATCCTGAAAAGTAACAGTGTGGTTTCTTCCCGACAGAGACGATAGTCTATTTTGGCCGAATGTACAGTACACCCCAGGAGAGGGATGAGATACAGTACACCCTGCAGTGCAATGAATGACTCTCCTACACTACAGTCGAATGTACAGTACACCCCAGGAGAGGGATGAGATACAGTACACCCTGCAGTGCAATGAATGACTCTCCTACACTACAGTCGATTTCTGAGAGATCAATTATACCACGTGATGAATGATAATTGTATTAATGTTGATAACTCTCCTCTCCATTTCAGGGGTTTTATTAGGCCTGTTTAATAAAAGGAACATCTGGGAGCGGTTTCAGATAAGCAGCGCTTATCTGCTCAACCAGATCAACTCCAGACACTGAAGTGAAACCGTAGAGAAAATGATTTTTTTTTAATCAATTTTATCTTTCAGCAAACGGACACTGATATTTTAATGAAAAATACTTGCGGCTTTGTAAGGTTCATTCCGTGTCTGTGGCCAAAAATATAATGTTTTACAGTATGAATTAGTCAGTTTCTTTTATAAGTCTAGCAGTAAAACTAATGTGGTTCCGTGATGAGTACATACAGTCTTTAAGCCAGTGGTTCTCAAAGTGGGGCCCGGGACCCCCAGAGGTCCTTGGGGAGGTCCCAGGAGCTCCCCAGTCAAAAAAGTTAATACAGCATTACAATCATTTTAACCACTTTATGGTTAAAATCTGGTATGAACAATCGGTACAGTAAACTATATAGTTACATCATCATCATCATCTCTGTCGAGGGGAAACCTTGTATGTCCAAAACTCTTTAGGGAATGTAAAAAAAGATTTTAGCTGTTTTTTTAAACGTCTATATATAGACCGTCTATAGCTGTTGAAACGATGTTGTTTCAACGTCTGATCTATGCTTCGACCGCTAAAAAACAACTTTTTAGACCAATTATAACCCATAGACGGCGATTTAGACGTATTTTAGATGCCTGAAAAATGCTCAGTGGGCTGTGTTCCACTGGATCCACTGTGATTGATAGATTGATTGAAGTATTTAATAACAGAATTACAGTACATTTCAAGCACAACTCAATACAAAAACTGTTAACTGTGGATGACACCATAAAGCATTACTTGTTTACAATAGGGTCCACCATTTTCAATTCATCAGAACATTTAGAGACGTACAAAATAATATACACTTCTATAGCCAAAAACAGGAAATCATCATAAAAGGAGGTAAAAAGGGAAAAAACATATACAGTGAGGGGAAAAGGGGTGGGGGGGATTCAGATTTTACGGGGGCCAGTTTTGAATAGGCTTATCTCACAGCCCGCTTTCCACGCCCACTTCCGGTAAATAGTGGTGTCTTTAACATGAGCATTTACACGTTTTTATCTCTGGAGAATCTAAGTACATTTTCTAATGTAAAAATGTGACAGACCAATATTATTATGAAGCAAACAAGATGGTAAATCAGGTCGAACAGATAGAACAAACCTTACCTTGAGAAAACAAAAGTTGTAGACTTCTTAAATTACCCCTGTTAACATGTAGCGTCTATGGAGTGACGTCACGCTATCACCACTAACCCCGAAAGGGGGCGTATTAAGGGGGGCTGGGGAAATTCTGTGAGATAGGCTTATTGCAGCCGTCCGTAGGTGCCCTTTGAGAGCGGTTTTGAAGGAGTCAAGGGATTCTTAATGACTGTTAGGGTAGGGCGTTCCACATTTTGGTGGCATAGGAGCGAAATTAATTTAGTCCCTTGTTTTTGCCAAATCTGGGTTGCACACAGGTTTGTTGAACACCCTCTGGTGTTGTGGGTGTGGACTTTGTTGACATTAAGGAAGTATTTAGACAGGTACATGGGTATCTTGGTGGTATAGAGAATCTTGTGGACCAGACCGATTGCAAGATGCTGTACTCTGTCGTCAACCCTAAGCCATTCCAGCCTGTCAAAGTGGGCAGGGGTGAGGTGGGTTCAGGGAGTGAGGCCAAGGAGTAGCCTGACCAGTTTGTTTTGGGAGGTCTGGAGCCTTGTTTTAAGGGCCTTTGAGGTGCTGTGGTACCAAGAAGTGCATGCATAGTCGAAGAAACCTTGTACAAGGGCTACTGTTAGGGTCTTCAGGGTGTTTTTGTCGACCAGTGAGGAGATACTGTATAGGAATCTTGTTCTTTGGTTGATTCAATAGTAAACTTCAGATCTACAAGCTCACAACATGCCAAAATGTGACACATTGAGGTTGTAGATCAGTATTTTTATTTTCTCTTGTACGACGAAGCAGGGAGGAGGAGGAGGAAATCTGGTTAATCCCACAGAGGAAATTCAGTTTTCAGCTTCATCCAGCTGATGAAGCTCAGGCGGTTCTCACGAGCACTCAAGAGTGCCAATTGTTTGCCCCGGAATCGGGACACTATGCAAGTGGGGGTTTAAATGTCTTATCTCAATTAGGCACATTTCCAAGAATCATAATGCACGATTTAAGACGCGCTTTCCGTGGATAATAATAATCATTAAAGATCAGGGAAAGTTCAAGTTCCCCCCCCATTTTGAAAGGATATTCACATTTCAAAGGAAATTCACATGAACATGTGCCATACATTTCTTCCTGCGAGTGGAGTGGACGGACCTCTCGCTGTGCTGCTCCTTCCTTGAGAAGACTTTCTCCAGCCTGAGCCATTATAGGATTTCCTCTCTCTCTCTCTCTCTCTCTCTCTCTCTCTCTCTCTCTCTCTCTCTCTGTAAGTCGCTGGTGGCTCTTTAATACCAGGGCAGTCGGGGTGTAATTTATCGCTCTTCATCATGAGCCGTCGTCGATGGACTTTCTGACTTTACTGCTAGTGTCAAATGTTAACGAGCAGCACTTTATGGTGGAAGTGGCGGTGGGCGCACGCACGCACGCACGCACGCACGCACGCACGCACGCACGCACGCACGCACGCACAGTCACAACCTCAGAGTCACCCACACCACCAGCGGCTTTGTCGAAAAGCACCTTTCTGTCACATAAATGTCCGTTTCGCTATTCGCCGTTTAGATTTTGTTAGAAGAATTGCTGAGTTACAAATATCCGTTCTCCACTCTCGAAGGCTGATTCCTTCACAGTAGTCTATATATACTGCTGCAACTTACAGCATGTGGCCACTGGGGGCGCTAGTGAGTAATTTATGTTAATTTATATTAATTTATTCATAAATATAATTAGCATAAAACCATAACTCATAAACCCATAACTCATAAAATCATAACTCATAAAATCATAAATATAATTAGCATAAATATAATTAGCATAATAATAATTATAAAATTCCACGCATTCCCTAAATTCCATGCATACCTTAATGTTTATGTATGTGATGTATTGCCATGCTTTTTGTTCTTGCTTATTATAAATCGCTCTGGATTAAGAGCTTAAGTGTTTTTTACATTAAATGTTTAAATCTGTCCCTATCTCTCTCTCTCTCTGTCCCCTGCCTGCGTGTTTTCAGGAAGGGGGGTTGTCCCTCAGACAGACAGACATGCCGGGTCCAGGTGTGAATAGAACAATAGAAAGTTTAGATGAACCACTGTGTGTGGGTGGGGGTGGGGGGGGTCCCTTATCTTTTAGAAGTGCCAGCTGGCAGTTGTAAACCCCTCCCCCCTCAAAACATCTGTTTGTTGCGTTAATGTGTTAATTAGATGTAGTTAAAACCGGGGGTGGGGGATCCCTTATCTTTTTGATGTGCCAGGTGCAGTTGTAAACCCCCTCCCCCATCATTAGAGGGGGGTGGGGGTCCCCTTCTCTTTGAAAGTGACAGGTGACAGGTGACAGGTACCAGGTGACAGGTGACAGGTGACAGGTGCCAGGTGACAGGTGACAGGTGACCGATGACAGCAGCTGACAGCTGACAGGAAAACACACAGCTTTTGTGTTGGTATAACCTAACATTGCAATTTCCAGGTGCATATATACGTTGGAGTATTGGGTGTACAGTAGGTGTACACTATTGAGTACAGGTATGAAAAAATAAAAGTATGAATAAATTATGCAAATTTAAAAAAGAAAATGAATTTAAGCAAAACTTATAATGAAAAAATAAAGAAATAGGAAAAGGTTTGTACAATGGTTGGCTAGATATTAGGTGTATAGATTCTATTGAGTTGTGTAGGCTCTGAGCTAACCTGTGTATGTATACAGAACCTGTGACATTAGGGGACCAATATTTTCTGCTATTATTGTTACCCTCCAAACGTGTTGATGCTCTTAACATGTACCCTTGAAGTTGTGTATTTGTCCAAGATTTGCGGATTGTACATTTGTACAATATGGTTATGATCATTGGGACCAGTTCAAGTAGTGATTATTACTTTCATGCAGCATATGACCAAGTTGTATATAGTTATAGTTAGTACATGGATTCCAACCATGAGGCCCGAGTTCTACTCTTTGTGTGGGAAATATAAGTTTATGTTTTCAATTATAGTGAAAGTTAATGATACCCCATAGTGGCCAATATCTATAGAGATGATTACACTGCAATACCACTTATGACCTGATGTGATTTCAGCCCCCATAGTGCAGTGGTTTTCAAACAATAGGCCGGGGGCCACCGGGGGGTCCTTGAGTGGGTGGGTGAGGTGATCCCTCTGCAGCTAAATCATGGAGAGTTGGTAACCAAATGGACTTGAGAGTTGTAAAAGGAAATCAAATGGTACCACAAAAGTTCAAATATTGCAAAGTTATTCTGTCATTTTTGTAGTTACGGCGCTTGTAGAAATGTTTGGAATAACGATCATGATTTTTTTTAAATAAGCCCACCGTTATGATCCATGGCTATATCACTCCTCAAGCTTTACATCTAGACAGTTTTCTTCAATGGGTAATATTCATCACATGACATCAATGATTGTGTTATAGGCAGTGTTGGAACTAGCGCCCCAAGTACATTAAGCCTACATACTTTACATAACGAAACTACTTTTTTCTATAACTTGTAATGCGACTCTTATAGTTATCTCTCATAGCTACTGTGTTCTCAATGTGTGAGTTAGTAGTTACCCATATTGCGTAATCTAATCCAAAGGAACCGTCTCCTTCTCCTGCCAGTGCGGAGTCTGTCATGCAAACTGCCATGGTGCGCTGAGTGCACCCCCGAGTGGAACACATTCCACATGAGAAAGAAAAAGTGGCTTCCACAGGGCATAACGTCATATAATCAACAGAATAATAATTACTTACTTAGGCCTGTCTGTGCATGGGGCAGGGTATCAGTATTATATCGATATCATTAAACTATGTAGTTGTATTGACTATTCTTTAGACTTTGTAGACTAATTCAGGCTTTCAATGCTCAATGCTATTGGTGATATGGTAACCAAATGCACCAATGTATAGGGACCTGCCTGTATAGCTATCAGATTGTCTATCTGTCTGTCTATATGACTTTCTATGGGGGATGGTTTTACTGTCTAACTGATTTTCTATATGTCTGTAACATAGGCCTATTATGGACAGGTGGGTCCAAATGGAACCCATTAGATATTTCACTCTTGAGATGCTATCTAGCTGGATGCTTGGTTGGCTCTATGCCTATCTGGCTGCCATGTGCATGTGTGGAACCACAAAGGGTGTAATACCAGTTTTTACCACATAGGCGGTGAATTTAAGTATTGTATGGTACGATTCCGCTTATCACCACTACAAATCTGATGTGATTCTAGCCCCTAATGCATTTTTTAACCCCCGGAGGCCACCAGAGGTTGTGGAGTGGGGTAAGGTGACCTAGTGTCAGTGTAGCTGTTAACCAAACCCTTATCCCTTATTAGATCTCTAACTCTTGAGAGGTTGTAAAATACCAAACCAAATGCAAATGCAACAATTACACAACTTGCAGCATAGTATGAGAATCGTAGGTGTTTATGATTATTTGTAAGCAGTAACGGTCAGAATCTATGATATTACGGGGAGTCCAATATTTTTTCTGCTATTATTTGGTATATTCTATATTCTTACATGTAACATATTTGCGATTTCAGTACCCTAGATAACACTATGCTCCTATTGTTAGGACTGCAGTACATCTTATATAGACACAGAACTCTATAATGCATACGTATTGGGTAATCATACAAATATTCCACTGATGGATTGATGGTAGGTTACTAGTTAGCGTATGATTCATGTTGATAATACTATTTACAGCATCACATACACAAAAAATGATACAAAAACAAAAAACAATAATACAACAGAAGACAAAACATACAAAAGACACACAAACTTGACAACACACAACACAAACAAAAAATACGAAACAAAATAAATAAAACTACACAACACCACAAAAACTGGACAAAACACAACAAAACAAAACACACATTAAACAAACATCATGACACAAAAACAAAACACCAATTATACAACAGCAGAAAAACAAGACAAAAATGACACAAAAGCAAACAACAACTATGCAACAAATGAAAAACAAGACAAACATTACACAAAAGTAAACAAAACAAGTAAAATAACAACAACAATACGAAACAAAAATCAAAAAGGATACACAAAACACACCAGACAAAACAATACATGACAAACAAAAAACATGAACCATAAAAGACATTGATAAAACACAAAGCAACAAAGACTTGACAAAACACAACACAAACAAAAATACTACCGCAAAAAAATAAATAAATACACAGCAGACAACAACAAAAAATAACTTGACATTGAAAGTATATGACTAAACGTGTAGCTAGATGGAATAGGTGGATGTACACAGACATGACCCGCTACCCATACATTTCCAGATCAGGCAGTTATAGCACCACCAGCAAGTGGTTCTTGCTAAAACCCATTTTATTTTGGACCAAAATAGTTCAAATCATCAGCAGCCCTCCACGACTGAGAAGAAAGGGTCTATAATGTAGCACATTATAGTGCTATCATGAGGCCCACAACCTGACAGAGCATGTTTTTATCTAGTATCTAGTCTAGTTTTATCTATATAGTTGTATCCACTACACAAGATCTTGCTCAATATTACAAATTATCTACAATTTTAGGGGAAAAACGTGTATTTCCTACACATGCAGGGGGTTATCGATTTATACAAAAACATTTACTTGGGTATTATCCTTGAATTATTTATACTTCTAAGATTATATTCTTGATTCCTATTTCCTATCTAAATCTACACTGATGTGTTGATAGGTTAGTCAGAACAAATCACTAGTAGTCAGTGATAGACAAAAACTATCCATTTTGTAACTGTACAGACTTCTGTAGTGGTAAAAGACCCCATACTTCACCAGTTCCCCCCCCCTGGTGGGTAGATAATTATAGAACCAACAACACCCTAACAACATTCTAACAGTATCCTACAGCTGATATCAGACAATGGTCTATAGTCTGTATCAGAGATACAGGACCCTGCTCATGGTATAGTGCTACCATGAGACCCACAACCTGACAGGGCCTATTTTTATGACATGGGCTAGTTCCATCTATACAGTTGTATCTAGTAAACAAATTAACCTTTGGGGCATATCCATCACTTTACAGACCATACATTTATTACTAAATCACTTTATTTGATCTTTTGCTGATAAGCATACACCCTCGAAAAACATGAGAAACCATGGTTTACCTATCCCCTATCATCTCACTAAATTGGGGGACTAGTGACAATGTATGGAAAAAGCACATAACTATGGCATGAAATCTGATGTGGAACATCGTATCTTAACATCTTAGCCAAAATAATAGGCTAAATCCTCATAATAGTTCTTCACCCTGGATGAGGATAGTAGGTAAAATAGGTTGCTAGATCATTTGTTCACCCAAAGTTGCTGTGAAACTTACAATATAAAATAAATATATATATATGTCAGGGTCCCTAGTAAAAATATAGTGTAAGGGCTGCGATGGGCTAAATAAATAGGCATTTTTGGTAGATATTCGGTAAGATATTGTATTAATTGTTAAAAAACATGTATAATATAGATAGAAGTGGTAACTACACAGTGGTAACTACAACTATTTGTGACTTTTGACAGCATGATATTTGACTTGGGTACTCTCTGTCACAACTGGGAGGGCAATACAATTCAATTATCAATTCAATTATGTATAGATTTTGGTGTCTATGCATCTTTACACAGAAATATTATAGCGTTAGGAGTGATGAAGACGATCATATTCTAATTCTATTTCAAAAGAGTCAACAAGTTGGCACATTAAACTTGAAAATACTACATTCAAGTTGTTTATGTTTGGGCAAGGGTCAGATTTTCAAACAAAATTACAAACCATCACTGGGGACACAGTCATGGGGGCACAGTCACTGTACATATGTTTACATACATAAACTATATTGTTCATGGTGTAAATACAAATATTATACATTGAGTCACTAATATGACTCAATATAATACCCCTTCTGACTAGACCCAATCATGCAATAACAAAATGACAACAAAATATACACATTTTTATGATTACATATTTTTTATTATGATGGCATATTTAGGAATATTCACCGTAGTCACTGTAGATGGTACCCAATATCAGACCAATATATGTCTCAATACAGTACATACAATATACAATGTGTTACAATGTAATAATATGAGGTCAGAAAACTGTATGCAATTGATATATCTTAGATTTTTGCGTGTATATAGGGTAAATCCTTCAACTCATTTAGGTGTGATTCACAGATTTCATGGATTCTTGACACTGGTACTACAACTCCGTGAGTTTCCAGTACCCGCATGAGTCCTGGTAGAAATTCATCATTCCATAGCTTGTTCGTTAAATCTTTAAAATGATTGTAGAAGTAATATCTAGGTGTAACACCCAAACACGTGTGTTCGGTTTGGCTAGAAGGGTTTATCTGACAACCGTTGCAACTTTCTCTCATCTGTTCAGTTATAGCCTTTTCGAGTAGTTGCACAATTCGTATTCTAATGATATCTAAAAGTTTTGTACTGATCAACCCATCAGGATGGTCCAGGGGTAAATTCACTATGGATGGTGGTGGTGAAGGTATTGCAGTTGAAGTGTCATCATTGACATCAATGTTATGGGATTCAGGTGATTGTATGGGTGATGGCCATACAGAGTGTGAGCCATGGGTATCATAGGAAAACATAGGTGATGATGGAGGTGAGCTACAGGGTGACATCTCATCATATCCATCATCGACAAGGTCAGCCATGAACCGGGGTGGATTGATGTACAACCAGGGATCCTCATCCATGGCCATCAGGCTCTCATGGGTCCTCCAACAGGGGTTGTCTCCTCCACTTGAGCTGTCTTCCCCCATAGAAAAAGTAGAGTACTCCATAATTCTTACAGGGTAGTACTATGCTTTGTAACTATTGCAACTAGTGGTCCTTCGGATGTTTCTAGCTGCGAGGTGTATCTGCTGCCTCTAGTGGTCCTTTGGGGTTTCTAGATGAGGGGGTGGGATGTAATAGCTCCCTCTAGTGGTCCTGCGGGCTCTCTAGCTAGTTAGAAAGCATAGCCTCATGGGGCCATGGTCTTGAATACAGGGTGGGTATGCTGTAAGTAGGAAAAGTAAGTCTAGAAAAACTCATCACACCATTGGGATTATTTTTTAAATATTGAAATATAGAGACAATTTTCAGACATTTCTGAATTGTAGCATTCTATTTCACTACTGATGAATGTTTTGAGAAATGGTATTGTTGCTGTTACTTCATCAGATTTAAGGATATTCACGAAAGCATGAGAACACTGTTCACTATTTTTATGGATTAGTATGTCCAGTAGGGTGATTGTAGGATCATCCAAGAATAAAAGGCTATATTCATCACGTTTTGTAAATAATCTTGCATTACAAACAATCTCAATTAGAAAATCAATATGGTTTCTTATGATTTCATAAAGATTCATCTTATTTCTACGTATCATATTAGTAACAGTTGGTTTTGAGGTCACAAACATGATTATAACACAACCTATGTAGTGCAGACAATCTGGTATTCGTAGAAATATCCATAGGAATGTCTGAATATAACCCATATATTTCAGAAAACGTTTGAATATCCTCCCACTTTCAATATTTCAAAAATCCAAATACACATTTTGCAATTAATTTCACATTACACACAATCTCAAATAGAAAAAATCTATATTTTTCTTAGGATTTCATAAAGATTCATCTTATTTTAGCATAGCATATTAGTAACAGTTGGTTTTGAGATCACAAACATGATTATATTACCCTCTATATAGTACAGAAAATCCGGTATTCGTAGAAATACCCTCAGAAATGTCTGAAAATTGTCTCTATATTTCAATATTTAAAAAATAATCCCAATGGTGTGATGAGTTTTTCTAGACTTACTTTTCCTACTTACAGCATACCCACCCTGTATTCAAGACCATGGCCCCATGAGGCTATGCTTTCTAACTAGCTAGAGAGCCCGCAGGACCACTAGAGGGAGCTATTACATCCCACCCCCTCATCTAGAAACCCCAAAGGACCACTAGAGGCAGCAGATACACCTCGCAGCTAGAAACATCCGAAGGACCACTAGTTGCAATAGTTACAAAGCATAGTACTACCCTGTAAGAATTATGGAGTACTCTACTTTTTCTATGGGGGAAGACAGCTCAAGTGGAGGAGACAACCCCTGTTGGAGGACCCATGAGAGCCTGATGGCCATGGATGAGGATCCCTGGTTGTACATCAATCCACCCCGGTTCATGGCTGACCTTGTCGATGATGGATATGATGAGATGTCACCCTGTAGCTCACCTCCATCATCACCTATGTTTTCCTATGATACCCATGGCTCACACTCTGTATGGCCATCACCCATACAATCACCTGAATCCCATAACATTGATGTCAATGATGACACTTCAACTGCAATACCTTCACCACCACCATCCATAGTGAATTTACCCCTGGACCATCCTGATGGGTTGATCAGTACAAAACTTTTAGATATCATTAGAATACGAATTGTGCAACTACTCGAAAAGGCTATAACTGAACAGATGAGAGAAAGTTGCAACGGTTGTCAGATAAACCCTTCTAGCCAAACCGAACACACGTGTTTGGGTGTTACACCTAGATATTACTTCTACAATCATTTTAAAGATTTAACGAACAAGCTATGGAATGATGAATTTCTACCAGGACTCATGCGGGTACTGGAAACTCACGGAGTTGTAGTACCAGTGTCAAGAATCCATGAAATCTGTGAATCACACCTAAATGAGTTGAAGGATTTACCCTATATACACGCAAAAATCTAAGATATATCAATTGCATACAGTTTTCTGACCTCATATTATTACATTGTAACACATTGTATATTGTATGTACTGTATTGAGACATATATTGGTCTGATATTGGGTACCATCTACAGTGACTACGGTGAATATTCCTAAATATGCCATCATAATAAAAAATATGTAATCATAAAAATGTGTATATTTTGTTGTCATTTTGTTATTGCATGATTGGGTCTAGTCAGAAGGGGTATTATATTGAGTCATATTAGTGACTCAATGTATAATATTTGTATTTACACCATGAACAATATAGTTTATGTATGTAAACATATGTACAGTGACTGTGCCCCCATGACTGTGTCCCCAGTGATGGTTTGTAATTTTGTTTGAAAATCTGACCCTTGCCCAAACATAAACAACTTGAATGTAGTATTTTCAAGTTTAATGTGCCAACTTGTTGACTCTTTTGAAATAGAATTAGAATATGATCGTCTTCATCACTCCTAACGCTATAATATTTCTGTGTAAAGATGCATAGACACCAAAATCTATACATAATTGAATTGATAATTGAATTGTATTGCCCTCCCAGTTGTGACAGAGAGTACCCAAGTCAAATATCATGCTGTCAAAAGTCACAAATAGTTGTAGTTACCACTGTGTAGTTACCACTTCTATCTATATTATACATGTTTTTTAACAATTAATACAATATCTTACCGAATATCTACCAAAAATGCCTATTTATTTAGCCCATCGCAGCCCTTACACTATATTTTTACTAGGGACCCTGACATATATATATATTTATTTTATATTGTAAGTTTCACAGCAACTTTGGGTGAACAAATGATCTAGCAACCTATTTTACCTACTATCCTCATCCAGGGTGAAGAACTATTATGAGGATTTAGCCTATTATTTTGGCTAAGATGTTAAGATACGATGTTCCACATCAGATTTCATGCCATAGTTATGTGCTTTTTCCATACATTGTCACTAGTCCCCCAATTTAGTGAGATGATAGGGGATAGGTAAACCATGGTTTCTCATGTTTTTCGAGGGTGTATGCTTATCAGCAAAAGATCAAATAAAGTGATTTAGTAATAAATGTATGGTCTGTAAAGTGATGGATATGCCCCAAAGGTTAATTTGTTTACTAGATACAACTGTATAGATGGAACTAGCCCATGTCATAAAAATAGGCCCTGTCAGGTTGTGGGTCTCATGGTAGCACTATACCATGAGCAGGGTCCTGTATCTCTGATACAGACTATAGACCATTGTCTGATATCAGCTGTAGGATACTGTTAGAATGTTGTTAGGGTGTTGTTGGTTCTATAATTATCTACCCACCAGGGGGGGGGAACTGGTGAAGTATGGGGTCTTTTACCACTACAGAAGTCTGTACAGTTACAAAATGGATAGTTTTTGTCTATCACTGACTACTAGTGATTTGTTCTGACTAACCTATCAACACATCAGTGTAGATTTAGATAGGAAATAGGAATCAAGAATATAATCTTAGAAGTATAAATAATTCAAGGATAATACCCAAGTAAATGTTTTTGTATAAATCGATAACCCCCTGCATGTGTAGGAAATACACGTTTTTCCCCTAAAATTGTAGATAATTTGTAATATTGAGCAAGATCTTGTGTAGTGGATACAACTATATAGATAAAACTAGACTAGATACTAGATAAAAACATGCTCTGTCAGGTTGTGGGCCTCATGATAGCACTATAATGTGCTACATTATAGACCCTTTCTTCTCAGTCGTGGAGGGCTGCTGATGATTTGAACTATTTTGGTCCAAAATAAAATGGGTTTTAGCAAGAACCACTTGCTGGTGGTGCTATAACTGCCTGATCTGGAAATGTATGGGTAGCGGGTCATGTCTGTGTACATCCACCTATTCCATCTAGCTACACGTTTAGTCATATACTTTCAATGTCAAGTTATTTTTTGTTGTTGTCTGCTGTGTATTTATTTATTTTTTTGCGGTAGTATTTTTGTTTGTGTTGTGTTTTGTCAAGTCTTTGTTGCTTTGTGTTTTATCAATGTCTTTTATGGTTCATGTTTTTTGTTTGTCATGTATTGTTTTGTCTGGTGTGTTTTGTGTATCCTTTTTGATTTTTGTTTCGTATTGTTGTTGTTATTTTACTTGTTTTGTTTACTTTTGTGTAATGTTTGTCTTGTTTTTCATTTGTTGCATAGTTGTTGTTTGCTTTTGTGTCATTTTTGTCTTGTTTTTCTGCTGTTGTATAATTGGTGTTTTGTTTTTGTGTCATGATGTTTGTTTAATGTGTGTTTTGTTTTGTTGTGTTTTGTCCAGTTTTTGTGGTGTTGTGTAGTTTTATTTATTTTGTTTCGTATTTTTTGTTTGTGTTGTGTGTTGTCAAGTTTGTGTGTCTTTTGTATGTTTTGTCTTCTGTTGTATTATTGTTTTTTGTTTTTGTATCATTTTTTGTGTATGTGATGCTGTAAATAGTATTATCAACATGAATCATACGCTAACTAGTAACCTACCATCAATCCATCAGTGGAATATTTGTATGATTACCCAATACGTATGCATTATAGAGTTCTGTGTCTATATAAGATGTACTGCAGTCCTAACAATAGGAGCATAGTGTTATCTAGGGTACTGAAATCGCAAATATGTTACATGTAAGAATATAGAATATACCAAATAATAGCAGAAAAAATATTGGACTCCCCGTAATATCATAGATTCTGACCGTTACTGCTTACAAATAATCATAAACACCTACGATTCTCATACTATGCTGCAAGTTGTGTAATTGTTGCATTTGCATTTGGTTTGGTATTTTACAACCTCTCAAGAGTTAGAGATCTAATAAGGGATAAGGGTTTGGTTAACAGCTACACTGACACTAGGTCACCTTACCCCACTCCACAACCTCTGGTGGCCTCCGGGGGTTAAAAAATGCATTAGGGGCTAGAATCACATCAGATTTGTAGTGGTGATAAGCGGAATCGTACCATACAATACTTAAATTCACCGCCTATGTGGTAAAAACTGGTATTACACCCTTTGTGGTTCCACACATGCACATGGCAGCCAGATAGGCATAGAGCCAACCAAGCATCCAGCTAGATAGCATCTCAAGAGTGAAATATCTAATGGGTTCCATTTGGACCCACCTGTCCATAATAGGCCTATGTTACAGACATATAGAAAATCAGTTAGACAGTAAAACCATCCCCCATAGAAAGTCATATAGACAGACAGATAGACAATCTGATAGCTATACAGGCAGGTCCCTATACATTGGTGCATTTGGTTACCATATCACCAATAGCATTGAGCATTGAAAGCCTGAATTAGTCTACAAAGTCTAAAGAATAGTCAATACAACTACATAGTTTAATGATATCGATATAATACTGATACCCTGCCCCATGCACAGACAGGCCTAAGTAAGTAATTATTATTCTGTTGATTATATGACGTTATGCCCTGTGGAAGCCACTTTTTCTTTCTCATGTGGAATGTGTTCCACTCGGGGGTGCACTCAGCGCACCATGGCAGTTTGCATGACAGACTCCGCACTGGCAGGAGAAGGAGACGGTTCCTTTGGATTAGATTACGCAATATGGGTAACTACTAACTCACACATTGAGAACACAGTAGCTATGAGAGATAACTATAAGAGTCGCATTACAAGTTATAGAAAAAAGTAGTTTCGTTATGTAAAGTATGTAGGCTTAATGTACTTGGGGCGCTAGTTCCAACACTGCCTATAACACAATCATTGATGTCATGTGATGAATATTACCCATTGAAGAAAACTGTCTAGATGTAAAGCTTGAGGAGTGATATAGCCATGGATCATAACGGTGGGCTTATTTAAAAAAAATCATGATCGTTATTCCAAACATTTCTACAAGCGCCGTAACTACAAAAATGACAGAATAACTTTGCAATATTTGAACTTTTGTGGTACCATTTGATTTCCTTTTACAACTCTCAAGTCCATTTGGTTACCAACTCTCCATGATTTAGCTGCAGAGGGATCACCTCACCCACCCACTCAAGGACCCCCCGGTGGCCCCCGGCCTATTGTTTGAAAACCACTGCACTATGGGGGCTGAAATCACATCAGGTCATAAGTGGTATTGCAGTGTAATCATCTCTATAGATATTGGCCACTATGGGGTATCATTAACTTTCACTATAATTGAAAACATAAACTTATATTTCCCACACAAAGAGTAGAACTCGGGCCTCATGGTTGGAATCCATGTACTAACTATAACTATATACAACTTGGTCATATGCTGCATGAAAGTAATAATCACTACTTGAACTGGTCCCAATGATCATAACCATATTGTACAAATGTACAATCCGCAAATCTTGGACAAATACACAACTTCAAGGGTACATGTTAAGAGCATCAACACGTTTGGAGGGTAACAATAATAGCAGAAAATATTGGTCCCCTAATGTCACAGGTTCTGTATACATACACAGGTTAGCTCAGAGCCTACACAACTCAATAGAATCTATACACCTAATATCTAGCCAACCATTGTACAAACCTTTTCCTATTTCTTTATTTTTTCATTATAAGTTTTGCTTAAATTCATTTTCTTTTTTAAATTTGCATAATTTATTCATACTTTTATTTTTTCATACCTGTACTCAATAGTGTACACCTACTGTACACCCAATACTCCAACGTATATATGCACCTGGAAATTGCAATGTTAGGTTATACCAACACAAAAGCTGTGTGTTTTCCTGTCAGCTGTCAGCTGCTGTCATCGGTCACCTGTCACCTGTCACCTGGCACCTGTCACCTGTCACCTGTCACCTGGTACCTGTCACCTGTCACCTGTCACTTTCAAAGAGAAGGGGACCCCCACCCCCCTCTAATGATGGGGGAGGGGGTTTACAACTGCACCTGGCACATCAAAAAGATAAGGGATCCCCCACCCCCGGTTTTAACTACATCTAATTAACACATTAACGCAACAAACAGATGTTTTGAGGGGGGAGGGGTTTACAACTGCCAGCTGGCACTTCTAAAAGATAAGGGACCCCCCCCACCCCCACCCACACACAGTGGTTCATCTAAACTTTCTATTGTTCTATTCACACCTGGACCCGGCATGTCTGTCTGTCTGAGGGACAACCCCCCTTCCTGAAAACACGCAGGCAGGGGACAGAGAGAGAGAGAGATAGGGACAGATTTAAACATTTAATGTAAAAAACACTTAAGCTCTTAATCCAGAGCGATTTATAATAAGCAAGAACAAAAAGCATGGCAATACATCACATACATAAACATTAAGGTATGCATGGAATTTAGGGAATGCGTGGAATTTTATAATTATTATTATGCTAATTATATTTATGCTAATTATATTTATGATTTTATGAGTTATGATTTTATGAGTTATGGGTTTATGAGTTATGGTTTTATGCTAATTATATTTATGAATAAATTAATATAAATTAACATAAATTACTCACTAGCGCCCCCAGTGGCCACATGCTGTAAGTTGCAGCAGTATATATAGACTACTCTTCACAGAGCTTGAACTGAAATGGGCCGTGCCTATCCAAAAAAAGACGCCTGGCATCCAGTTTATCTTTGAACCCGGTATAAATCATAGCGTTGCACATATGTGCACCACCGGGTCCGGGTCTAACTTTATCTCCCTTCTCACTGCGGTTTGTGAGTAAAGCATCGATTTACACTTTGTCCAACGACGGTATTGAGGGCCCGGGAAAAGCCTGATCCACAAGCTCCACTACGCGCAACACATGGTGAGCTTGTAGATCGGGAGCATAAATTAGGCATAACAGGGAGAAATACAATAAAGGAGAACTGTTGTATTTCTTCCTTCCCAGCAACCGCTGCTGCTTTATGGAGATTGGGAGGCTTCCAGGGTCACTACTGTGAGAGTGGATCGAGTGTCCCTCCTCGGCCTGAGCTAAATAGTTGATGTCACAATCCAGGAATCCATCCATCCGTGTTCTCCAGCCTCCTCCTCCTCCTCCTCCTCCTGTAAGCCACGGCGGTGCCCCTGTGACTGAATCTAATAAAAGATTGCCCCCCATAAAAGGCCTAGCGAGGAAGATCATCGCTGTATACATCTAGCCGAGGTCACCGAGGGGTGAGAGCCAATGAAACTAATTGAGGTGGGGTGGGGGGGTGTGGGGGGGGTCCTGTTTCACTAAAGTGCTTTCATTATTAACTCTGACTCTCATCACTTCTAAGTTCTACTACTGCCCACCAGGACTGGAGCTGAAGAGGGCTCGTAATATACCGTCACTGTCGGCGGACGTCGGGCAGAAGAAACCTTTTATCTCCATATTTCAACTTTTTTATGTTTTCCCGTAAATGAACGCCCCTCGTGGGGGGCGGCTATAGCTGAATGTGTAGAGAGGCCATTCAGGCCAAGCAGGCCAGGCCGTCTGGGAAAACGGGAAGGTCCCAGGTTCCATTCCTGTTGACCCTGGCTATGTATCGAGGGGACCATGAGCAAGACACTTGACCTCTAACTGCCAGCTGGATATTTTCAACAGAGATTTGGGCAAAAGCAGTGGCCCTATAGTACAGAGGCTTGGGGCGCCCATATCGTCCCTGTCGGGTGGAAACCTCATATGTATGTCCAAAACAGTTACGTTTCACGATTCAAATTCAAAATCAGCTAAAGTAGAAGATTTTCTACTAGATCTGCTACTTTTGATGCTTTTGTGTGATGCTGTAGTATATGATCAAGTAGGGTGTTCATTTACAAACAAACACAAAAAGTTAGAATATGGAGATAAGAGGTTTCTGCCCGACAGCAACGACATAGGGGTTTAAGTGGTTAAAAAGCCATCTATTCTCCAGCCTGTTTATAAGTGGCCTGTGATAACAATAGACCCAAGAGTGGCCTGGCCGGCCGTTGTGGACAGACAGGCCCACAACAGGTCCTCAAATACCGTAGGGGACAAACTACTAAAAATGCTTCACTGGGGTCAGGGGTGTCCTTCCTGAGATGGAAAAAGGACCTGTTTTTTTCCCACAATAGGAGCAGGAGGATATGAACTCATAAAAGATGTAGGTGTGGGAATTGAAAGAAAAAGGCTTTTCAACATGTACAGTATTATACTAGCACACACACAATGCTTACTTTGTCCTCCACCGTGTTACTGGCACTGGTTCACGCACGCACACACGCACGCACGCACGCACGCACGCACGCACGAACGAATGCACGCACGAATGCAAACACATGCACACTCAAAGAGCTTCTCCATGTCTCTGTGACAGGTATATGAGCCAAGTGTTCAGTCCAGACCGACCGGGGTCTTTAAGCGAGATAGTGAGGGGGTGAAGTGGTATGAGGGGGGAGAGGAGAGGAGAGGAGAGGAGAGGAGAGGAGAGGAGAGGAGAGGAGAGGAGAGGAGAGGAGAGGAGAGGAGAGGAGAGGAGAGTCCATTGTCAACAATCAGTGGATTGGATTGGAGTCAGAGTCACGTCTGTGTGAAAGCGGTCAGTGGCATCTGGGCTCTGAACGGAGGATGTGACAATTACAGTGAAGTAGAAACAGAGTCCCGGTGTGAGCTGGAGGCGCCTTGTGAAATTCCTGCCGGCTGCCTCCTCTGACACAGACCAGCGTTCTCTGATCAGTCAGAAGATATATTTTTTTGTTTTGTTTTTTGCTGAAATGTTTTGGAACATACACGTTTTTCCGCCTGACGACCGCGACTATTTTGATCGCCGATAAACAGTTCTTATATAATAACCTTGCTCTCCTGTCTTCTAATGGAGTGCATACAGTAGCAGCTTTTAGTATAACATTAACTCATTTCCCTTTTCCACAAATTCCATTAGTACAATATCCTAGTTGTGTCCGAGGGAGATAATAACGCCTCCTGGACCATCTAACAGGAGGCAACAATGTGCTGAATGATACTATGACTTCTACTTACAGGCAGCCCTGGGTCCTCATGGATCAACTCAACAGAGAAAGACTTGAAAAGCGAGGAAAGTGTCACATACTGGTGTGGTGAGAACCAAGCACAATAGTGTTCAATACCCACGATTGCGTGTT
Organism: Electrona antarctica; assembly: GCF_951216825.1. Classification (NCBI taxonomy): domain Eukaryota; kingdom Metazoa; phylum Chordata; class Actinopteri; order Myctophiformes; family Myctophidae; genus Electrona; species Electrona antarctica. The sequence continues at coordinate 27,688,491 of NC_136807.1, forward strand.
TTAATCAGGTGAACAGACAAGGCATCACAAGTTGTGTTGCAAATACAAACCAACAAAAAATGACCCAACAAGGACTGACTGGGGAACAAGTCAAATTGGCGGTTGTCGTATTAAATTACTCTCCGTATTGTGCCGTATTAAACGTGTAGTATAAAGGGTGGTATAAAAGCACAATTAAGCTATCAGTTCCAGCTATCAACATCACAACAAGCATTGGATACTCTAATGAACATGAAGTGATCTCTCTCTCCCATACTGACGTGCACAAGACGAGAGAGAGAGAGAGAGAGAGAGAGAGAGAGAGAGAGAGAGAGAGAGAGAGAGAGAGAGAGGGATAGAGAGAGCCGGACATATATAGCCCTGCAGAGGAGTCTGCTGACCTATTGATCCTCAAGAATGGTCAGTATGGTACCTTCTGACTGAGACAGCATCATGTTCTGCTAAGGCAGGATGACATGAAACCATTCACTATTACCTGGAATAGCCAATTCCAGAGCCCTGGCCTGGAATTGACTATTGACTTGTTTCCCTACGGCCTTACAAGGAGAGACAGTCCCATGGATTATAAACTGTTGTACCATAATATGGATTACTATCCTATTCATTGGATTACGTGTCATCACCACAGATCACACTCTGACTTTGGATAACTATTCACTAAGTCATAATGTTTGAATGTTCCACTCATTCACAATTCCTTGATCATTGACTGAAAATATGACATTCACTGTACAATAAATGTTATTATTGCAGATTGTGTATTATGTGAAATCTAAAGCCATGAGAAGTGCATGCTTACACTCAATTGATGTCATGGACTTCAAAAATACTTTGCCTCACAACAACAACAACAACAACATATCTACTTCTTGGAATGCATGTTGCAAGAGCCTTGTGTCACAAGACATCTCCATGTCTCCATCTTGCAATGAGACCTCCATATGGTAACTGAGCCATACAGTACATTGCACAACGAACAGAGCTATTGAGGAGGCAGATGAAGCCCAACTAGGATTAAGAGGATTCTGAGGATACGACAAGTGTTCTCGACCAGATCGAGGAGGGCCTCCATACCACGGAAACCCTCCAAGAACACAGGAATGATGGAGAGAGAGGGAGAGGAGGAACCAGAGAGGAGGATGTCTGACGAGAGGGTCTTGGTCCCTGCCGCTCTGACCTGAGCATCCCAGGCACTACGATTAAAGGCTCAGGGGTTCCCCAGAAGATCCGACCCCTGCCGCTCTGACCTGAGCATCCCAGGCACTACGATTAAAGGCTCAGGGGTTCCCCAGAAGATCCGACCCCTGCCGCTCTGACCTGAGCATCCCACAGGCTGCCGTCCCTGCCGCTCTGACCTGAGCAGCAGGCACTACGACTAAAGGCTCAGGGGTTCCCCAGATGATCCGACCCCTGCCGCCTGCCTGCCACGCTATCCCTCTCTCCCTCAGAAGACAGACGACCCCAAAGTCTGCCTCTCTCTCAAAGCTCTCAACAGGCCGACACGACACTCAGGAAAGTGAACTGCATTACATCAAGTTACTAAATTCATGGCAAAGAAGTTTATCTATCATATAGATTTGTTTCTTAAATCCTATTTGAACGTTCATGAACTCTTGTTTAATTATTCTGATCCATTTTATTGAGTTTGTCTAGCCTAGGTGTGGAAATAAAGTCTATTCTTCTTTGCTCAAGAGTTGAAGTTACTGGTTTTTGACACATGCAAAGTAAGAAAGGCTATGTAATGGAAAGATCTCTTACCTTCAGAATCTTTAAGATTTATTAAGATAAAATAATAACTGATTATTTAATTATTATTTTATTAGTGGTTAAATACAAATTAATCTTGTGCTTATTCCTAAACTCATTTCAATGACTCTTAATTTTGAAAACTCATAATTCAGATTTTTTAATAATTATTTCATAATTATTAATTCCACTGATATAAAATCTACAGAATAACTACTATATGATTACTCTCCGTATTGTGCCGTATTATTGTGCCATATTACATGACTCTCCGTATCGTGACTTATTAAATGACTCCAGAAAAGGGCCGTGGCCCAAATGAGCCAATTGATTGCCATGGCAACCCCAGCCCAGAGCCGTAGAAGAAGAGAGTCGTGCCATGCTTTGATCTCGCCGCAAAGCGGGGTGCTATGGGCTATAGTTCCAAACATTGGAACTATCCCATTGAGATAGAATGAGCACTTCCGCATTCCATTGTTACAATGGGAGTCAGTGTCGTCACTCTCATACTAGATCACGCTGCCCCATGCAGCCTTAGCTTGATTTGGCAAATTCACCACACCTGCCGAATTTACCACACCTGCCACTTGATTAGTTATAGTCAGTCCACGTTTCACAGTCAGTTTGCACTCTTCAAAGCCTGACACTCAGCCTGAACTTTCATTTTGTTTCACTCCATCGCCAGGATTCTTTTGGAGCGGTGCAGCCGCTCCTATACTGTATGCACAGCTTCGTGTCCGTTTAAGCACGGAATCGGAATGCGATGATTTGATTGGCTGATGTATGATGATGTTCTCATCATCTTACATCATCATCATCATCATCAAAGAGAAAGGCTCACTTATTTTATTATGGGCGTGGCTAAGGACACACATTCTCCACATAATGTTTACCACTGCACAAGGACTTTCCATAACTGCAGATCCCTGCCACGCCATATTTGCCCATAATATACAGATAGCATCAGGGATCTCCATATAATGTATGGCCATGAAAGGAAACAGCCAGACAGACAGATATCTACATATATGGGCAGAAAAGGGACAGAGACAGTCAGACAGTTAACACAAGGGCTGTGACAAGGTATATAACGGGTATTGCATATGGGTGGGGCATTCCTGATTTGCATTGTTCCCAACTTGCATTGTTCCCAAGTAGACCTGTGCATGGGCACAGGTCTAGTTCAGTTCATTTGAGTCATCCTTCTCAGTCAACAATAATGTGGGAACACTACCTGACAAAGAAGGGTCACATTAGTCAGCTTACTTACCCTACAGGATCTCCCTCCACACAGTATGGAATGGATGATCGAGATAACTGGAAGGTTCATCCGAGGACAACCTAGAGAGAGAGAGAGAGAGAGAGAGAGAGAGAGAGAGAGAGAGAGAGAGAGAGAGAGACAGACAGAGACAATAGAAGGAATGTGCATGCAGTGGATGCATGCATGAGTGGTTAAGTGAGTGGCAAAGTGAGTTAAACGTTGTTTAACGTAGTTTAATGCAATCACATAGGACTTAATGATGATAATGTCACACGCATACCCTCTCATGGATAGAAGGTGTGTTTGATGCGGATCCTCACAGTAACATGGTCATTTCTAGCATCCCTTGTTGCATTTCATTCTATGAGCTGGAAACACGTGACTCCTTTCTGCACCGTCTTTTCAGCATACACAATCAAAATGAAACATCACATCATGTGGATCTTGAAAGAACAGTGTGACTCTGTCTGATGTGGATCTGGGATGTCTCAGCCTGTGACATCATCAGTCATCATAGCCCCATAGCCCGTGACCCAAAGCAGAAATTAGATATTCGCTGGCCGGGGCCAAAACAATTGAAAATAGCAGATCTACAAGATCACAACGCATTGCTTTGCGCCGCATTGTGTGCTTGTAGATCTGCTATTTTCACTACTTCTTAAATATTTGTGACCAGATTTGACGGAGAGCCTGCCATCGTGCAAACTCTTAGAGCATGTCTGAAATAAGTGTCAGATATGAAATCGACATGTAAATATGAAATAAATCTCAACTCGCTGTTTTCTGCAAGACATTACTCTAAGCCATATCTCCAAAACTGATGGGTCAAACTGAACAACCAATATGTCAATTTGAAGCTATGATTCCCTGCTTTCATATGACATGAAAAAACGAAAATTCAAAAAAATCCAATGGCAGTCCCTCAGTCAAATTTTGTCACATTTGTTCTAATTCAGTTTAGTTTTAGATTTTTATTTTATTTCTTCATGAAATTACTGAAACATCTATTTTGTTTTTTAATTTAGGGACGCTGGGAAGTTAAGTTTAGCTTTTTTGGCAATGTTTTTTGAAAATGTTTTGAAATAATACTATTTAAATGTAGGAAACCTAAAATATTGTTTGAGAAACAGTGGTCTATGACGTATCTATGACGCATAACTCTGTGACCTTCACTGACTCCCAGTCAAACACAAAAGATTTCAAGATACTGATCACCACCTACAAGGCCCTCAACAACCAGGCTCCCCCTACCTCTCTGACCTCCTCCCACTCCCTCAGGTCTGGTAACAACAACCTCCTGGACATCCCCAAGACAAAGAAACACACCTGGGTCAGGGTGACAGGGCCTTCTCAGTGGCCGCTCCCTCCGCATGGAATTCAATTCAATTCAAAGGGCTTTATTGGCATGAGAAAACATACGTTTACATTGCCAAAGCAGAAAGCACAATACAACAATACAGCAATACAATCAAAACAAAAAATATGTACATGTGAAGGTCAGAATCTTCAATAGATCAATTTCTATATTGTACCAAGATCACTGGATGCCGGTATAGTGCAGGAATATACACACTCACTCCCCGTGAGTGCAAAGCTGCTCCTACCCTCGCCATTGCAGTTGCTGCTGTCAAAATATGACTCCCTAGTCAAAAAACACTTTGTGTTTGAAATAGACACTTGTGCTTTCTAAGGTGTGATTTGGGGCCCTAAAGATGAATACAAAATGAATATCAAATCCAAATGCTGTCCAATAATTACAGTATCTATATAAATTGTATGTGTTATTATTATAAGGTAAGGCAAGGTTTTGGCATGTTCAGAGCCCCTTTGACTTCCATTATAAAAATAAACATTTCAAAGAGTATAAAACATGTGGGGGAAAAGAAAATACTTCTGTGGCCTACCAAGTTTGGCGCTGACGGTTCAGCGGTTTGAGACACGCACGCACGCATGCAGAGCATGCACACACACACACACACACACACACACACACACACACACACACACACACACACACACACACACACACACACACACACACACACACACACACACACACACACACACACACACACACACACACACTCTCGTAGACAGCTAGCCTCCTGCAGAGTCCATGCAGCAATATGGCTGGATTAGATTAGACATGCCAATCTGTGAGCGGGTTTTCATAGACAATGCAACAATGCTTTTCAAAATACATCATCGGATGAACATGTCCCATCCGGGGGAAGATAGCCTGATTAGATTTGGTGTATTTATAACGGAGCGGTCTTGTGATACAATCACATGGAGTAAGTAAAATAAACGCTCTCCGTCGTTGGTGGCCCGTGGCCGCCAGAAGTAGAATATTACCGTCTCCACTGATTCAGTGACGCGATTATCCATACATTGAATCCTTCGTCGCTGTGGAGAAGAAACCTTGTATCTCCATGTTTCAACTTTTTATGTTTTTTTCCCCCCCTGAAATTATGTGTCTGGATTTCATTAATATTGGACCAACAATGACGTGTATTGACAAGAGCTTTTCATCATCGTATCCTTATGTCATTTTATAATGCGTTTGCTTTGTTTTGTGAAAAGCACATTGTATTGTATTGTCTATTTTAAAATTGGCATATCGGAGGACGGTCTGGGGGGCTGGCGCGCGGACTTCTCTGACGCCACGCTCAGGTCACCATGACTCAGCCATATAACCATATAATGAGTTCCCAATGCAGCTGCCCAAATATGGAGTGTGTCGTCTAACCTCAATGTGTCATCATGGCATCAGACGCAAACAAATCAGCCAACTCCATATACTGTATGGGCATGTCAGCAAGCTCATTAGGGATCTCCATATATGGAGCAGATCAGTCGGATCGGCGGTGCGATGTATAGGTGTGAGGGCCGTGTAGACTGTAGAGCAGGGTTTCTCAATGCCGTGGCACCCTAGGGTGCTGTGACACAAGTCCAAGGGTGCCACAGAATATTTGGAAGTTATCAATATAACTTCAGTTGAACCACTAAGACACCAGTAGCCTAAAACAGACCTGAATTGCAGGACTGTACTTAGTGAGTTCTTTTTCAATCTACACCAAAATCTCTCATCAAAAATAGCAGATCTACAAGCTCACAACAACTTGTGAGATAATAATAAAGTGTTACAATAGTATGTACTACAGTACTCTGGTTGCTCTGTTAGGGCAACCAGAGTAATTATAGATTGGATATTTTGGTGAACGTTCCCCCCAGAATATAGGGATGATGGGGTTCAAGTGGTTAAACGTCAAGTTATTTTCAAATTGTCCTATAATGGAAAGGGACATTCTCTCAAGATCTCTCATCTTAGGGGGAAATATTTGCATATATTTACGTACCGTAACATGACATAAGATTCTAAAAATGTACTTTGTAATTTCATTTCATATTTATTTATTTCATTTCAGTTATGGTTTTACATGATTATATTCATTTTTACTTTGTACTTATTTTTTTTTACATATTCCATACCAGAAAAGAAAAGGAGCAGGAAGAAGATAAATCTTATTTATACCTGCCCCTATCATTAAAAAAAAGACATCTAATTGATGCTGCTACCAACCATACATTTTATATCACCATGATTACATCAAATAAAAAAGAAAGAGAAAAAAGAAAAAAAAAAGAAAAAGAAAAAAAAAGACAAAGAACATAATTCAGCGGTGCCATGGATGAAAAGGTTATTTACAGGGGTGCCCTGAGTCAAAATAGTCTGAGAACCACTGGTGTAGAGGCGCGAACCTATAGATGTTGAAATGTGCTATACAAATAAACTTGCCTTGCAAAGACTATTTTTTCCCCCCATTTCCTGAAAAGTGTTGGACATACAAGGTTTCCACCCGACATCGATGATATTACTGTCTACACCGATTCACATGCGGAGCATGTGAGGAGGGTCATTCATACAGTGTGCATTAAATCAGGCTTAGTATGTATTAACATCAATTATTCATGTTATTACAGAACTGACTGACAGTTAATAATATCTGCTGGATAATTATTATCTTTGATTTGTAAAACAAAAACTGCATAAGACAGTGTTATTATTCATGATTTCCATTCCAACTGCCGGGCTCTTTGACGATGTATGGTGCGCGTGCACATGTGCATGTGTGCATGCGCTTGTGTGTGTGTGTGTGTGTGTGTGTGTGCGTGCGTGTGTGTGTGTGTGTGTGTGTGTGTTGTGTGTGTGTGTGTGCATGTGTGTGTGTGCGTGTGTGTATGTGTGTGTGTGTGTGTGCGTGTATGTGTAGCCGCAGAACACATCCATATGATGCATGCATAGCATACGGAGCATGAGATCATTATAGTTTGCACGACATCCACCCTCGGACCAAATGCGGTCGGTGCCACGAACGCAAGATTACGTTGGATTTGTAAGCAAACGTTCTCTCGGCCGCACGCACGCACGCACGCACGCACGCACGCACGCACGCACGCACGCACGCACGCACGCACGCACGCACGCACGCACGCACGCACGCACGCACGCACACACACACACACACACACACACACGTACGTAGACGTCCCCCCTTTCCCTGCGATGGGTACGATAGACTGCATCCACTGAACATCTGTTTTACATTAGAGCCAGACCCCCCCGACCCACACCCCCTTCACCCTCCAACCCAGATCTCTCTCTCTCTCTCTCTCTCACACACACACACACACACACACACACACACACACACACACACACACACACACACACACACACACACACACACACACACACACACAGCCGACGCTGAAACAGAAGCACAATGTTGTCCTTTATATCCACTGACTGACTGACTTCATGTTCCTCATTAACGACGTGATACTGTTCTGTTACTGTATGATGTTTTAAAGATCTGTGATTCTCCACCTTTTGAAGTTCAAGGACAAGAATTCAAACTGGAAAGATGATCCCTCTGTATGAAACAAGTAAACACATTTGAACCGGGCAACTACTGCCCTGTTTCCAACTGTCCATCCTTTGTTCCATCTCTAAAGTTATAGAGAGATTAATTCATGAACAGATCAGATTAGTTACATGTATACCTCACAGAACTGAAAACTGCGGTTTGAATTCCAATCTGGCTCCAGAACATCCCACTCCACTGACACCTTGTGCCTGCAGTATTTGACCGACCACATCAAACGCAGTAGTTGACTTGGACGTTTGACACTGTGAATCATTCAATTCTACTGAATAAGCTGACGTCAATTGGTTTTGATAACACATCTGTGAACTGGATGAAATCCTACCTTGAAGAAACAAGGAAGAGAACAAAGTGGTTGATGTCAATAGAACCCTGCACTCCTCCCTCCCAGTGAACTGTGGGTTCCCCAAGGAAGCATACTAGGGCCGTTACTGTTCCTTCTATACATTAACAACATGAAAGCGGGGCCGGGGACTGCCCATAATTCCAACATCCCATTACTCTGACTACGTGACTTTGCGTGCGGTTAGGGATAGGGTTAGAATGGGGCGAGTTGGACCAATGTAGGAGCTGTATTCTTGAAAACAAACGGATGGGTGAAAAATGGCATAAAAATGCCATTTGACCCACCTAATTCAAATACACTTTGCTTTTGTTGGCTCAGGGTAGAATTCAGAGATTGGGATTGGTATTTAAGATAGTCAAAGGGACAGTGCCCCTCAATGTCGAACTACTCTGGTGTCACTCCAATGTGAGTGACAGACAGACAGGCAGGCAGGCAGGCAGGCAGGCAGGCAGGCAGGCAGACAGACAGACAGACAGACAGACAGACAGACAGACAGACAGACAGACAGACAGACAGACAGACAGACAGACAGACAGACAGACAGACACTCACTCACTCACTCACTCACTCACTCACTCACACACGTGAGAATGCCTACCATGTGAACACGCATGCTAATGCTCTCAGTGCTTTTAATTAGCGAACCCTGGTGTTTTCTTGTAAATTTGGGGGGCTGGAGCTAGTAGTGGGGGTCAGTGGCTGCATGGCTGGCAAACGTGATGAGGTGTGTGTGTGTGTGTGTGTGTGTGTGTATGTGTGTGTGTGTGTGTGTGTGTGTGTGTGTGTGTGTGTGTGTGTGTGTGTGTGTGTGTGTGTGTGTGTGTGTGTGTGTGTGTGTGTGTGTGTGTGTGTGTGTGTGTGTGTGTGTGTGTGCAGTAGGGAACACAGCACAATGAGGCCCTTGTTTCCTCCAAAATGTGTTCTCAGTTGCAAAGCAATTAAAGGCTAGTTTACTGGCCAGGACCACTGCTCTGCTGCTGCAATGCTTTACTCCTGGCCTCTGACGCAATCCGTACGGGTTTGCCCCAGTGTTGCCAGATTTAGTGAGCGAAATGAGCAGCCGCAGGTCTATGAAAACAAGCCCAAAAGAAGCGACTAGGCGTTGTTGTCTACAAGCTTGCAACGCGTCGCAATGTGACGTGCTGTGAGCTTTTAAAAATAAAAACAAATTTTTCATTTTTTCATCCCAAACATGCAAAGTATACACATTTCTGATATAAAAAAAACCTTAAAGTGTCTGAGTGTCGGCTGGAAACCTCATGTCCAACTGTTAAGCTTGTATATCTACATTTCCATTTCCTGTAACCTTTTTTCACATACAAGGTTTCTGACGACAGTGATTACATGAAATATTATAGTTCCATGTGACAGTATGGGGTCAAAGTTGAATTTAAGCTGCGCTATGGTGGAAATAGGTCAACATTACAAATAACACTAGTTCATTGAAACACTTCAGCTCAGAATGACCATTTAACCTTATTGCAAAGCTATTGCATTTAGTATGGCGGTGTGGCTCTGCTCTTGTGATATCATATCATCTGATATCATATCAGATTTGATATCTCAGATTATCTGTGTAACAAGACACAGCTCTGATATCAACGACAAACCCCAGAGCAGAGCATAACATAAAGACATAACATCAACAACATACCTTTCAATGCATCCATATACCACACATGATCACATGATCATAATACAATCCATAAAACACATTATAATCAGAGATACCCATAACAGAACTAGATAGCACATACAGTACATTCCATAAATCACGTTTATAATCACAGAATCACCCATTACAGAAATAATTATTGCCAGGGAGGAGGCCGGGGAGGTGGAGGACATTTTAACGCTGACATCTGAACAACAGAGACAGTCAGCTAGCATGAAGACTGAGGACAGTGTAGTGACTGCTTAAAAGAACACCTGATTGAATGTGGGCGTGAGTGAGTTCGCTGGCAGCCAATGAGAGTGAGGGAGTTGACATGGAGAGTGACTGCTGAACAGAATGAATTACTGATAGAGAATGAAGGGGAGATTATATAATAAACCTTGTGCTTTCCGTGTCTCAATGAACTATCGCTGCGCTGGATTTTTGTGGATTCATTTATTTTTAATGAGTGGCCCCTAGACCCCCACCAAATGACCGGAACTACTTAATATTCACCAGGCAATCAATTAATACCTTTGCAACCACTATATTAATGGCAAGCTCCTATGGCTTTAAGTCCAAAAATATGACCAGAACCTTTAAAAATGGGGTGCAATGTATTTTTCGGTCATTTGATTTAGAAGTTTCAGTCTGAAACGGAAGCCTCTGTGTTTCTGAACCAATCAGAGCATTGCATCCCTTCAGGCTATGGGACTTGAGTGTCACTACAACCGCGCGTGGAGTCTGTTTATTTACGAGAGACAGATGGCTACCAAAACATGTTTGCTATACGTGGCTCTAACCTATAACATTTTCAGATTTTAGCGTGCTGAGTTTAAAATGGGTAGGGGTAGTACTGTCTAGAATCTAGATGTCATCTTGAATGAGATGAAACACGGTGTACTGTAGTTCTGTAATTAAAATCAGCTGTGTTTGGAAGAACGTGGAGCAATGGGAATCAACCAGGTAAATGAAATCAAGACTCATTTTTGCAGGCCTTGACACATCATGACTAAATAATTTTGGATCCATTGGAACAGTTTTGGATGAGGTTTCCAGCCGCCAACAGCTATAATACACAGTCCAACAGCAAACTCACTCAGATGTACAGCCACGGACATCAGTGCAGCAGTAAAGTGTCGCTAATCTCTCGATTCACCCCTTTTTCCCCCGTAAATGAATGCCCTACTTGATCATACTAGAGTCAGTATCACACAAAAGCATTTGTGTCGCATTTCGAGCTTGTAGATCTGCTACTTTTGCTACTTTTGAATTTGAATCCTGAACAGTAACAGTTTTGGACATACTGTATGAGGTTTCCACCCGACAGAGACGAAATACATGCACTGCCTGCGGCGGCAGACACAAACTTATGGCACACATGCATGCATGCTGCATACTGTACGCCTACTGTACGCCAGTATCTGGGCACGTCACACGAAAGCTTGCGCACACACACACACGTGCGCTCCCATCATTTACCCCCTTCCTTGCCAGGTCTGGCAAATGGGAAACATACTGTTGCTGGAGTGCAATGCACACCCAGCCAGAAGCTCTTAATCACTGCCTACTTGCCAGGCCTGTGCTGCAGATATACTGTAAGTGTTCTAACAGTATGAGACAAGGGTAAGGGTGAAGTCACATGCATTATTAATGTGCTGACATAAACCTAGATGTATAGCTCTAACTGTATGAGACAGGGGCAATGGTTAAGTCACATTCATTAATGTGGTGAAATAATAGCAGTATACATTTATTCATCTTTGAGCTCAGCTATAACTGTTTATTTAAACGCCACCATGTGTGATTAATTAAGGCTCACGGTTAGAGTGTCCACTGATCCCGTGGTTGGGTTCGATTGCTGGCCCGGCTAAACCAAAGATTATAAAATGACATGCCCAGAATAGGGATGCTGGTTTCATGGGCTAACCACTTGAGCCATAGCATCCCTATTCCGGGATTGATCCATTCCCCAAAAATCTAATGTGAGCCCTACATTGATGGAAACAAGGTATATAGGGTTCAGTTAGGAACACATCAAAGTAGATTTAACCATTCATTGCAACAAGTGGAATACAATTAAACTTGGCGTTAATGGCTATACTCTTTAAGAGAGGGAGAGCGAGTGCATTTTCCGACAGCGGCATCAGTCGCGGAGTCTCCGCCAATTACCGACAACACCCATGGCAGGCAGCAGTGTTTCTCTGCGGCGTCAGTCCGACACCCTACCCCAAAACCTAACCCTAAACGCAAGCACGACGCATCACATGTCGGTCCAATGCACTGCCGCGGAAGTGAGCGGCAGTGGAGTGTCATAATGCCCCCACCTTCCCTGGCAGATGCCGCCCCTTCCCCCGGCAGCGCCGCGGCTGTTATCGGCAGTTTGCGGCGTCTGAACCGGCGGTCAGACACTGCCGCGGAACGGAGCAAGAGTGGAGTGTCATTATCCCCCCACCTTGACCCAGCAACAATTGCAGCTCGGTCAATTCAATGAGGGAATGAGGTGTGATTAGTATGTATAGTAAATCGTGGCTGATTGAATGCAATCAGCAGATGGACAGCTGATTACAGATGAGCGTATGCGACTTCCGTACCGTATATGAACTAACGGCTATGATTCATTTTTATTTGGGGGTGAGGCCGACTCTTGTAGGTGCAAACTCAACACGGGTATCAGCATTGAGTTTGTGAGACGGCTCTTATATACAGTGATAGATTTGTGAAGGAAGTCGGGATCTCCAAATGTTCTGCAGTATAAGAAGCCAAAATCCACACAAGAAGCACCTTTGTTTGCATCTCCAACCCTGTTTGTTTCTTCCAGAACATGACTTTTCACTAAATTAGATTACAAATGATCTTATGAGTCATGCGGCAATGACTGTCAAACAGGGTTTTGATAATCCCTGATGTTTGCCTGTAAACTGGCTTCAACAATTAGTGGCTGGGGCCTATTTTCTTACAGAAAACGCCATATATCATAAATGCAACATCCAACTAGCCCCAAATTGGAATCGCATGTTGAACTATGTTGAACTAACTCTATAGAAAAATCCACAGAGGGGTGCCCTGGGGGAAGCCATTACTGAGGTGTAATCAGCACTGATTAGCTACACCTGGCCAACAGGGCACGTACTGCATCCATGGAGCAGTGCCCTGTTGGCCAGGTCTATAAGCGCACCTCCAATAGCACTTGGAGCCTGCCCAAAAAGGGGTGCCACAGATGCAAACAGTTGAACTGTCGTAGAAATACTATTTCCCCCTGCAACTTCCTCATGTCCTGCCAGCTGCAATCCACGATTGGCACAGCCCTGGGTATAGGCCACACAGCCCTGGGTATAGGCCACCCAGCCGGCGATATAGAAACAGTATGAGAAAGGCCCAATCCTGGATCATTTCTTACCCCGTCATGTCATCTGTAGGTCTGTTTTACTCCAGCATGGTTGGATATTACCAACATAAACATACATAGAACATACACCCAGATAATAGCAAATACAATCTAGAAATAATGTATTTAGTCCTTTTCATCAAAAGCTGAGTAAATCTCTTAATAAAACAAGGCTCCACTGTTACAGTAGTTCTAATTTTGCTGGTGGGTTTACCCATTTGTTTACGTTTGTGGGCCTAATATCAGTATCTGTATCTGTGCTCCTGGCAGCTTCCTTGTTGGACATAAAAGCCAGAGAAAACCACTACGGCACAGTTTCTCTCTCATGGGGCCAAGTGAAACAGGGAAAGGATTTTAAACCAATAATCGCTTCATTCTGGTAAAACTGTCCAACAAACAGAGACAGAAGCTGTAGCTGTGAATTTTTGTCTAGGTAAGCATAGCATCGTTTCCTCTCTTTCTATTATATTTTAGGTGGAATAAAACAAACAGAAGCAAAAACATTAAAGTACTGTTACGGTCCCTGCACACTGGACGCGTTTTCTGATTTTTAGCTGCGTTTTTCCGTCGGTTTTCCGAAAAACTGAAGTGAACTACAGTACGTTTCCTTTACTATGGCTGCCCTCCTGGACTACAGAAGTTAATAATCATACAAATTTGTCGACAAATCAATTCGTTGATTTAACCAGTTAAAGCAGCACTATATGTACGTATTTTTTTATGAATAAAAACTGTAATTTTGTCGGATCTGAGTATGTTATAATATAGTACTTATTGTCACCCTGCTCTTCTATTGAGACATTTAGATGGTGTCAAAGGTCATGTCTCAATAGACACAGGTCTGACACAGATTTCAACCTGATGGTCCAGATTCAATTTACCCCCTGAGCAAACAGGCTCGAATACGTTATCATGAAATATCGAAATACGTTATCATTACAGCCTGCAAATGCACTGATCCAGTGGACGCGGTGCTCCGCAATGCATGAGCTTGTAGAACAGTTAATTTTGACAGCAATGTCAACGGACTGAACGTTATAAAGTATCAGCTACTCTCATAACCAACTCGTTAATTTATTGATTTAAGTTCAAGCTCAAGGCTATAGCCTATAGGCCTACTTGGCAAACCTATAAAGAGACATTTCTATTGAACAATTGCACAATCGCCTGCAGAGGTAAAATAGATATCTGATACTTTTTTTTATCAGAGCTGCATTGATTCATGCGGGGAGGTCCGTCTTTTAGATTAATATCATCTCACTGTCATCTGTCTGAATGCCATGTGGAGAATGGATTTGTTCTGATCATGGACACGTAGGCCTATAGATATTTAAAATTTCAACCATATGGCGGGTAGCCTATATCCTCTTTGTCAGATGTAAGTGCAGGTTCATTTCATGATGTCATATTAAAATGATTTGCAGGACATTTGGCACCAAACTTGATTGATCTCATGATGAGATCAATGTAGTAGCCTACAGCCTACACAGCTACAGTTGCCCATATTGTAATTAATTAAGGTGAGCTGGCTTAAAACTATGACTGGCCGAATTGCACGCGCTGATACCATAACGTGGACTTCTATTTTTTATATAGGGCTAATTAGCCCTATAGTGACTGACTGCTGTCTGTCTGTCATTTTCCAATGTGAATTTCACCCAGATTGGACTTGGTTCAGCGGCAGCATGCTGCTGTCCGTCTCACAACATGTTGCACTGCGAGTAGGCTAGAAGGCTGCTGAGATCGTGAGCCGCATATCCTAATAAATAAATAAAAAGGCGTCGGGCTTGCGGGGGCAGTTTATGTATGGGACTCTAGGCTATAAACTTCATTGACCAATGCCTCTAGAATGCATGCATAGGCATACAAGTGATACTTGGCTTTTATATAGGCTATCATTTTTTTATGTGCTGACCAATGTTGGGGACACATGCCTATGTATTTTATCTGAGGTTTGGGAACTATTTATTGATTCAGCATGAAGACTAAAGCCTTCTAAATAA
The DNA here is from genome assembly GCF_951216825.1 of Electrona antarctica. NCBI lineage: Eukaryota > Metazoa > Chordata > Actinopteri > Myctophiformes > Myctophidae > Electrona > Electrona antarctica. The sequence continues at coordinate 27,703,838 of NC_136807.1, forward strand.
ATATACGCAAGCCGTATGCCCTATACACGACCCTGGAGCAGACGTCGATATGTGCGGAGTTTCCGACCAACCAACGTCAACGTCAAGTCCAGAGTGTCAATGTCGTGACCCGCTATGAGCTTGTAGATCATCTAGTTTTGCCAAATGTTCACCTCACCAGAATGGGTGAGGTGCTATAGGTTTTCCTGAGACAAAAATATTATTGATGTTCAGTGATCTGGGTGTCCAGGGTGGCTCAGGGATGGTATGCAGGTTGGGTGTTTTTGCTGCGGGGAAAGGAATAGCACCCTGGGTGTGTGTGTGTGTGTGTGTGTGTGTGTGTGTGTGTGTGTGTGTGTGTGTGTGTGTGTGTGTGTGTGTGTGTGTGTGTGTGTGTGTGTGTGTGTGTGTGTGTGTGTGTGTGTGTGAAACGAACGAAAGAACGAACGGGGCATAACCGCCTCCATGTGTGTTAAGATGTGGGTCTTCTATACTATACCTCCTTTTGTTTCTTTTTTTTTGCTCCTCCATTTTTTCTCTGATTTGGCTCCAACAGTAAAATGGACACACGTGATGGAGAAGGATCATTGTAGTTTGGACGGACATGAAACAGGGTTTCTGTGGTGATGGGCGCTCGCTCTCGAATCGCTCAGAGTTCAGCGGGTTCGGGAACTTCTGCCTCTAAGTGGGTGATTTAGTGTGGAAGGAGTCCAAACCGTAACTCAGAAAATAGGCCATTTCGCACTTCGCTCCCTCTGTGCCTCTCTTTATTTTTTTGCGGTGTACACCAGTGCGCGAAGTAGGGTCCGGGGACCCCCACGGGTCAATGGGGGGGTTTCCCCAGCAAAATGCGTTAATACAGTGTCAATTTAACCACTTAATCCATTTATACGTTGGCTGTTCAAAAATAGCAGATAGGCCTATACAAGCTCACGCTGCAAGCTTGTACATGTGCTATTTTTTAAGATTTCAGAAATAAATATTGAAAATGTTTGGCATTTGTTTTATAATCTTTCTTTTCTTTACATATAAATCTTCTCTTCTGGGGGTCCCTGGTACAAAACATTTTCAAATGGGGGTTCTTGAAAACGTTTGAGAAACCCTGGACTGTACACCAAATGAGGCAGCAGAGAATTAGCCCTTCGCTAAGTCCCACCCCGGCCCGTTATTGGCCAATACCACCTTAACGCTAAGGTGGTATTGGCCAATAACGGGCTGGTTACTAAGTAAGGAGAATGGTCAAGCTTTCAATGCTCTCAAAGTCACTCTTTAGCACATAAACGAATGCAACAAAAGCTGATTCTGACAGTTTATGACATCAGGAAAACTTATTTTTAATTAAAAATGTCAACGTTGTCTTGTTTTGACTAATTTGTGTAGAAAGAAGGTCCGGTAGGTATATGCCGACCGAATCACTTGATCTGATTGGTCCAAATCTGTACACCCACTCCTGAAGCGTATTATTGGAATGCCGTTGAGCCACTACAGGGATGTAAACAAACGGATTTGATGTTGTCCGCTCGTCGCTAAAAACATACACAATGGACGTGTTTGAGGGAGACACTTTAGAAGACACTTTAGAAGAAGTGTCTGTGTCTGGGACTGCTATACTGTGAGGTTGCAGCTGGGTGCATCTCAAACAGCGTGGAGACTTGTTTACAAACGAAACCTTGCAAGATGTCCCCGCGAGAGTTGGGAACGCTGCAGTACAACAAACGTTCTGGATACCTTGTAGCCTATCTGAGTTGCAAGTTCCATATGCACACCGTTTTGACCCGCATTGAAAGCTTGACCATTCTCCTTACTTAGTAACTGTCGCTAAGGTGGAATTGGCCAATAACGGGCTGGGGTGGGATTTAGCAAAGGGCTAATTCTGCACGAATGTAATCCCTCAAAACCATTAGGGGCTGCAATTATTATGGAGATTATAATTATGTTTTGAGATTCATTAAATAATCGAGGAGCCCGTTTAATATTCTCTATAGGCCTATATAAACAAATCTACACAAAACAAATATATATATATATTTTTTATGTATTTGGAAGCGGAACTCGATCTGAAAAACTTTTGTGTCAGGGAGCCCCAAAATACCTGATGATCTGCTGGAACCCCTTTTGAGAACCACTGATGTACAGTACAAGCTCCATCTTGGGGGAAAGCTTACATACTGTATGTTAATTCTTCTAAATTGACTACTTAAATCGATTACTTTGATTATTACTATTACGCCCCAACATTTTATGTAAAGCACTTTGAATTGCCTATAGGCCTATAGTTGTTGAAATGTGCTATACAAATAAACTCGCCTCCTGCACTTTGCGGCGTGTGTACACCAAATGAGGTGACAATTAAAGAATTCAGCACCGATGTTAGTTCAAGTCCCTGAGATCACTTCAGATTAGGTTATCAGAGGAGAAATTAAATAAATTAAATCAACCAGGCAACTGGAGTTCTACTCCCAAAAAGCACCGATGCAGTCCGTCCCTGATCTTACAGCAAGCGACTCACAATGGCGGCACTGTGCTCTCATGTTGACGCTCTTTACTGTGTGGTCAGTGGTGGAAAAAGTACTATTTGTTTTTTACTTAGGTAAAAATATCAATACTGCAATGTAGAAATACTCTGTTTCAAGTAAGAGTCCGGAATCATAATGTCCCATTTCACAAGGTTTTAAAAATAAATAAAAATATTTTGAAAATAGCAGATCTACAAGCTTACAATGCATCGCAGTATTGTGAGCTTGTAGATCTAAATAGGGCTGAAGTGGTTACAGTATGTTTTGTAATAATAATCAAAATCTACAAAGTAACTATACTAAAGTACTGAAACCTGGAAATACTCAAGTAAAGCAGGGGTTCTCAACCCGTGGGTCGCGACCCCTCGGGGGGTCGCCAAATTATTTTAGGGGGTCCCCAAATTATTTTCCAAAAAAAAAAATATATATATATTTATTTTTTTAATTTATTTTTCACGATTTTTCAAAAATAGCAGACCTACAAGCTCGTAGCGCGCCACTCGGTGGCGCGCTATGAGCTTGTAGATCTGCTATTTTTCAATAGCTAAATTATAACAATGCTTAAAACACCAAAAGGGGTTCCCGCCCAAAATGGTTTAAGGTTATTGTAGCAGTCAATTTATATTGGGGGTCGGGAGGGGGCGGGGCGGCTGTCCCGAGACATTGCCAAAGCATTTCCGGGGGTCCCCGGCCAAAAACGTTGAGAACCCCTGAAGTAAAGGACAAATACCTCAACATTGTACTTAAGTACAGGTATATATACTATAGATTAAATGTCATTTTTTATTAAAAAATATACTTAAAGTCTAATTTCACAACTTTCTTTCAAATGTTTTCAAAATGTGTCTATAATCAATATTTGACTCTGAGATGTAGTGGAGTAGAAGTATAAACTATTGAAAAATGGACATACTCTAATTAGTTAGACATACTCTCTTTAGTATGTGGCTTGAGGTCAGAACAACAGGAATGGGCCGATCGCTCTAAAGAAATACACTTGGTGGTTGTGTACTACATGCATGCATGTGTGCGTGCATGATTGTTTGTGTTTCTCATGTGTGTGTACAACTGTGCACGACTCTGGTGCGCTCATGCATGTAGCTTGCAGCAATGTGGTTGAGTGAGTGTTTCTCCGCACGCACGCACGCACGCACGCACGCACGCACGCACGCACGCACGCACGCACGCACGCACGCACGCACGCACACACATACACACATACACACACACACACACGGTATATGGGGGGACATATGGGTCATGTAAGGTCAGCACATAAATTCACAGTCTTAAAACCATCATTACCTTTCCTCGCCAATATCACTCATCTAACCCAACACTCCCCAACCTCTCACACCCAGCACTCTGTAGGGCTGTATGCCCATATAAGGACAGAACGTTGCTGTCAGGCAGAAACCTTTCATCTCCATATTATAACATGGTGTTTTTTCGTAAATTAACACCCTACTTGCTCATACTGCAGAGTCACACAATAGCATCAAAAGCTAATCGAATTTCCGATCTGCTTGTATTAAACAACGTTAAACTCACCAGCATTGCAAGCTTGAATTATCCTCTTTCAATCTGCAAAGCGTTTGAAAGAGGAGGGTATTGCAACTCTAGATTCATCCCATTATAAAAAAATCTAGTATTGCAAATTGCGGCTAGTGCAGTGTGCAGTGTAAAAGTGCTGTTTAAAGTTGAATCATACAAATTAAACCTAATTCGCATGGGATTAATTACCTAACTAAAGAAAATGCTTATCTACAAGCTCAACATAGATCATCATATTTTAATGTCTTCATGATATATAATATAGCCTATACATTTGCAAACCAATTTGAGTAGACCACGTAACATTTGTGCAACAAGAGAAGAGCCAATGCCATATTAATATTTGAGCATTTTATATATATAATCTGTTAAAACATTTGATTGCAGTGTTCTGCAGTGCAGAATGTAGACAATGCAAATGCAGTTCTGTAGGAAAGAAAACTTTAGCCATGGCCAGCATTAGCATTTTACTCACCGAGTGCGAGGATGAAATAACGCACTTTTGTTGGTTACAGAGCATGGTAAATATGAAGTTTTGTCCCAAAGCCTTGTGTTTATTTATATTGTCCATAGTCCTTATGTCCTTAGTCCTTAGTATGTCCTTAGTCCTTATGTCCATGGTGTTTGTCTTGTTTTACGCATGAGGAGAATGCACGGTTGGGGACGAACACAAACGGTCGTCAAGGGCCCCCCAATTGAAATCTGTTTCCTGTCCAAAGCGACAAAACAGTGCACATTTCAAAGCAAGAGGTTTTTTTTAAATCTATACTATTGGATACTTAGTTATAATGTGATCATTCAACACGTTTTATTTTTAAATTGTTCTGGAAATAGAAGGAGCCTAGCCAAGCCAGGTAGCCTAGTTGAAAGTTAACTACTTCACGCTATTGGGGAAAAATAAATGCTGCTACAGAACGGGGACTGCAACATAGATTTTTCGGGGGAAGCCCGGGACCTCTTTGGGGCTCCACGCAATTGCATGGTCTGCGTATTGCACTAAAACGCCCTTGTGAATGAGTACTGTAGAGTAGAATGAGTGAGGGTTTACACCTGAACTGTAATTGGCAAGTGGTGATGGCAAACACCTGTCTGTCATTGACAATGATAAGTGAACTGTCCATCAGAGGCTGCTACCAGACAGCATAGAGGAAATTATCAATAAATGTATTCATCTTCATCTCTCTGTCAGCTAATGTTCTTTGGCCTAAAAAAAACATTGATGTTTTAAAGCTTTTTCAGCTGAAACCCCAAAAACCCAAACTTACACAAATATTAAATAACAGTTAAGCCCTTAGTGAAAATAGCCAATCTACAAGCTCAGATGCATGTGGATATTTTCACTGTTCCTTAGGTTTTATGAATTTCATGGATTTCTCTTTTTATTTTTTGTTCTTTTCTCAAATAATATTTTTATTTTGTATTTTTGTGAAAACCTTTCATTCAAATGTAGGACACGTACAAAAACTACAATTCGATATTTTACTCACAACCCATAAAAACTGGTCCGCAACTGAAAATGGGTACCTGATCCATGCATGTTTTGATGTTTGTGAGCGTTGGTCCTAAAACAAACGTGGAAACCCACCCAACTGAAACAAAATCACTGATGTTTTTTTTCCACGTACAGTGAGACCCCGACTCAAATGGAGTTTCAAGGAACAGTGAATGAATGGAGTGGATGGAAACGTTTCCCAGACTCTGGACAGAAACAGGCCCTTTTATTGGTCTGTATACCCAAATATCCATTCTGAGCAGTGAACCTGAATGAAGGAGGGAGGAGGGTTTGGCTCCGGTTGGTTCCACGCCTCTTCAGTATAAGCCATGGACTTCTGTCACATCCATCTTAACATGTGAATGGGCTCTACTTGAAGGAGAGGGGAAGCTCTCACAAAAGTCAATTGGTCAACCTAAATGTTTTCATTGTAAAGAGTTGCATAGCGTACTGATAGATATTCTGGGCCATGCATGTATGTATGGCTGTAGCCTAATGGGCTCAGTCGCGGCTGGATATGGATGACACAGATGACAGCAGAGTTCCTCATTCAAAGTGTTTATTTCCGGTAAACATAAACTCCGCTGCTTGCCATGTCTTATATAACTGAATTAAGCCATTAAAACTGGGAAAGCAGCGGTGTCATTTTAGATTTTAGCTATGATTTAGAGATGTGGTTTAGAACAGTAGTTTAGAACTACAAGTTCTCAAAAATAGCAGATGTATAAGCTCACAGCGCGTCACTCACGTTGTGCTGCACTGCAAGCTTGTACAGCTGCTATTTTTGAACATTTTTGAGAAATCTTGGAAGTGTTTTGTTTTGAATAATTTGGCATTTGTAGAATCGGCCTCAGATCTTAATATAAGGAATATAATAGAGTATAGGACATTTTTAAACCAGTTATAACCCATTTTTAGACGGACATCTAACAGCCGACTATTGCTCAGTGGGGGTGTGTGTGTGTGTGCGCGTGTGTGCGTGCGTGCGTGTGTGTGTGTGCGTAAAATTATCAATACTGCAATATAGAAATACTCTGTTACAAGTAAAAGTCTGGAATTGAATATGTACTTGAGTAAAAGTACAAAAGTATTGGCTTTGAAAATGTGTAGTAGCGGTGGTTGATTTATCCCAAGCCTCCTCTGGGACTTGGGAGGGATTTTTGTGGTACTGCAAACTTGGGGCACAAAACATGAAGCGAAAGAGCTGGTATCGACTCACAGCCTTCCACCTTGGAGGTAGTTTGTTACAGAGATAAAGAGCTGGCATCGACTCACAGCCTTCCACCTTGGAGGTAGTTTGTTACAGAGATAAAGAGCTGGCATCGACTCACAGCCTTCCACCTTGGATGTAGTTTGTTACAGAGATAAAGAGCTGGCATCGACTCACAGCCTTCCACCTTCGAGGTAGTTTGTTACAGAGATAAAGAGCTGGTATCGACTCACAGCCTTCCACCTTGGAGGTAGTTTGTTACAGAGATAAAGAGCTGGTATCGACTCACAGCCTTCCACCTTGGAGGTAGTTTGTTACAGAGATAAAGAGCTGGCATCGACTCACAGCCTTCCACCTTGGAGGTAGTTTGTTACAGAGATAAAGAGCTGGTATCGACTCACAGCCTTCCACCTTGGAGGTAGTTTGTTAGTTGTTACAGAGATAAAGGAGATAAAGGCACTTGCTTATGATGGGATACCTTAGGATTCCAGTTCTTTAACGGTTCCCTTTAAAGATCCCTATGGGTTTCCAAATGGACCCTTGCAGGTCTGTAACTCTGATACATACAAGTCTGTAACTCTGTGTGTACACATGGAACCAAATGGACCATTTCGTTCCCTTTGTCCACTCTCAGAGACTAGTTAGTGTGGACCTCTGTAATTGTAATTGTATAGGCAGACCACAACATACCAGCTCTGACAGTGTGATAAAACCTGTAACAGAAACGGTTCCAAATGTGAAGAAACCGATTCCGGTTCCTCAATGTTGGATCCAGATTCCTCCGACGATACCTCCGGTTCATGTGCCCATGTTGTCATCAAACCCTTTGGCCTATAGAACCAAGACGGAGGGGAGCATGTACGGGTGAGCAACTTTCATGGAGTGGAAGTTCATGAAAGAGTGGCTCTGGATCCTCTGTGCCTCCTCCTCCAGATATGATATTATTATAGCTCAGTGATTTATCCTGTGTGTATTGATCAACTCCATGAACGCCACAGTCCTCACCTTGTCTAATTAGTTTGACTCAGGCCAGATGTGACTTTACCTAAATCAGTCATCACCCCTATACCTACAGTGGCTACACAATATCGTCGCTATGTTTATTCTAACTTTTCTTTTTTCTTTTTGAACTTTTTTTAGTACGCCCTCGTACTACAGTGTCACACAAAAGCGTCAAGAAACTTGTAGATCTGCTACTTTGGCCACTTGAAAAGTGACAGTTTTGGACATGTGAGGTTTCCAGCAGACGATATTTCTATATAACTAAATGGTGTTGTGATTTTGTCCAGCCCCGTCGTGAAGGTCAAGTGCCATGACTTGATCAAACAGATAAAAGTCACTCATATCGCCCTGGTACGTGGTGTGCGCTGATGCTCTCCCTACCAACGTCCATGATTTAGAGCCCTAAGGTCCAGCTGTGTGAGGTCTGGTGTAGCAGGATAAGATACTTAACCTCTGGCCTTACACTGTGTCCACACACAAGCACACACACACACACACACACACACACACACACACACACACACACACACACACACACACACACACACACACACACACACACACACTTTGGTGCACTTGCACACATGCTCGCACACATGCTCACATGCGCACACGCACACACGAGCACACACGAATGCACTCGCACACGCACACACACACACACGCACGCGCACACACGAATGCACGCGCACACACGAATGCACACACACACACACACACACACACACACACACACACACACACACACACACACACACACACACACACACACACACACACACACACACACACACACACACACACACACACATTGTGTAAATATACACAGAGAGGACAATGGTTTGGTTCATCTGGCCTAGCTAAACACCCTCAGCTTGGCTCATATAAACCTAGAGTGTTTGTACAGTTTACAACTGTGTGTCTCATTTGCAAGGCGAAGCCACTTCCTGGTTAGGAGGACATTCATACGGTCGCTTAGGACTGTCTCATTACAGTATAAAACCAGGCCAGGTCAGGTTATGGCCTCCTGGTGGCGCTATAATACGCCAATGTGAAAAGGGTCCCATTTCGCCTTTGATGGCAATTGGATGATTTGTTCCAAAAATGTGTTTTGCAAAAATCCACCTGTTGGTGGCGCTATAACAGGCCAATGTAAAAAGGGTTATATTCCTCAGCCTAGTAGGAAAGTGCGTGAAAGATTTCACGTAAATTGCACACTGCATTCATGATTTGAAGCTTTTTGTTAAAACGGTCCAATCCTGCAAACTTTGAAAGCCAATGCTAGCCAATAAGGATGGAATATGAAATATCGGACAGATCCATCTTGAGCACATGACTATAGAGACACTGTGTAACAATTTGCAGGATTTTTGGACAGAATCTGGAGTAATGTGTTTTACAAAAGTCGGCCTCCTGGTGGCGTTATAAAAGGCAGATGTGAAAAATGTAGGTCAAATGTTTGTCCTTGGCCTCTAGGGAGTGTGCACTGTGCATGCAACGTTTCACGCAGATCGGTGCAGTTCTAGGTAAAAAAGGTGATAAGCTGCCGGTTGCAAAGTTTGGCATCGACCAGGTTAACGGTAACAGACGGACGGACGGACGGATGGAGTGGACGGACGGATGGAGTGCAAAACATACTCTCCCCATGCCTTTGGCTGGTGGAGACAACAATCCTAGTCATCCCTTAATGCAGGGGTCTTCAACGTTTTTCAGACCAAGAGAGACGAAGCAGGGACCCCCCACTATGGAAAAGAGATTTCAGGAAAGAGAGCAACAACATGCACATCCCCGACCCAAGTTTGAGCAGGTGCTGAGCAACGAACAGCAAACAGAATAACAAGAAAACGCTCGCACACTGGCGGCTCCAATGCGATGGATGCTTTTATTGCACCAATATTGACTGTGACGTTTCGAGCACAATTGGCTCTTCTTCAAACAGTCTGAAGAATAGGGACCCTATAGGGTTCAAGTGGTTAATGCAAAAATATAGTTCCTATCAAACAAATATTTGGCGGCCCCCCTGCGGTATCAACGAGTACGCCCTTCCTTAATGATATGCTATAAATGCATGTGTTTATGTAATGTGTAATGTGTCTGTCTTGCGCTATAACTCGAGCAACGTTTCACCGATCAACTTCGAACTTGTGTGTATCACAGAGGGCCTGGGTATGTGGGTCCGAGTGGAAGTTCGGATGAACCAGCTTCTGTCCATCTGTCTCACTTTTACGCCCATGTATGGTGATCCTGCATGTCATCAGTATGTTGTCATAGTAGCTGCCTGGGTAAGGGCACCAAGTATTCTGGGTTACAACTGGATACAGTGGGCCTCATGCGCCAACCGTTCTTAAGAAGTTCGTAAGAGGAAATTTGTTCTTAGACCCACTTAGGAAGTTTTTAAGAAGGTTTTGGGATCCCTCAATGTTTTCTTAGCTGTGATTTGTTCGTAGGTAAGAACCACCACCCACCCCAAGAACAGAATCTACGCACACTGTGAAGCACTCTTAGGGTGCCTTTTTTGTTCTTAAGTGCAATCTGAAAACATAAAAGAAAAACAGCGCCCTCTGCATGATGCTCAAAGTTTGGGCTGAGGACCTCAAGGGGTCCTTGAGGAAGTTCCAGGCAGTCCACAGCAAAATATGGAACATTTTACCACTTTAATCCCATTTTATACTTTGAAAATAGCCAATCTACAAGCTCACAAACGCGTTCCATTACTGCCCATTTTGAGCTTGTATATTTTGAAACATTTTGATAAATCTTCAAAACATTTCCATAGCAGAAAATATTTTCATATGGGGGTCTGCAGAATGCAAGTCAATTTGGGGGTCCTTGACATGAAAATGTTTGAGAATCACTGGTTTAGAGTTTACAACCCAACCCAAACAAACTTTCACCACCATATCACCCTCAACACCCATATTTCCTTACCATTACATACCAAGCAGTTGCTGCCATAAAGCCCCTCCAAACCCACCCTCCAGTGTTCAGTAATAAAATGTTTTATATCCACTACTATCCACTTCTGAACATGACATATGGATAATATGCTAATTTCAGCAAGTTTACATTGATGTCTAGTGGTGAAAGTAGACTATTGTGAGATAAATAATAAAAATCACACCCGTGTGAACTGAGTGGTGTAAGGTCTTATATAGACTGATCAACTGTGGTCTGACGTAATGTCTGACGCAATGAAATCACACCTGTGTGAACTGGGTGACCATAGCAACCATGCTCATTTTTTGGTACGAACAGACACGTAAACTAACAAAGCCAGTTGTAGGAGTGGTTTACACCACTCAAAAAAATACATTCATGAATATTGAAAATATTGAAATATTTAAATTTCTGTGCACTTCAGTACCTCCACAGTACTACTGATATTTAATGTTTGGAGTCTGGTGTTCCACCATATTTAGACTTTAGTTTAGGTATTCTTGACTTCACTCAACTTTATTTCTGTGTGTGAGGTCCTGTGATTTCTGTGTGCTGCAATCACACACAGGTGTGACTGCAGGCAAGGCCATGGAGTCATGCAAAACCACACCCACCTGGGTGAACACGGGTAGGAAAGTGAATTTCCAATGCCTTAGATGGGATTGGTGGGGCGGTTCCCTATGGTAATTAGGATGCTAATTAGGATATGTGGGGCGTCTACCTATGATAATTTGAATTAACTGGCACACACCTTCAAATTACGAGGATTTGGATTCATCATCATAAGAACATGCTTACGAACAATTCTGCCTACTTAAGAACGTTTCATGAATCTGACTGGACTGGAGGAAAAGTTAGGAACGTATTGGCGCATGAGGCCCACCATATTGGAAATAAATTGGGCTGCTTCCTTATATCTTTCACGTCACCAATGATTCACAGTACTTCTCAAACTTCTGTTCCATTACGAGGACCCTGAGAGTGTACAAATTTGTACACCAGAGGGTCCAGCCCAAGAGGGTCCAGCCCAATTTGAGACCCACAATATATCAGCACCGATAATAAAACACTAACCTTAATTTGCATCATTGGTATCACCAGGGCTGGACTGAGACAAACATTCGGGGAATTTGGCCCAGACTGGCCCACCAGCGCAGATACTCTTTTGGGGTCGAGGCCCATACAAGTACTTGAAATAGAAGCCCATAACACCACCACCACCAGTACAACATAAATGATACACAACCGACAAGACAACTAATTTAACATTTGGCCCAGACCGGCCCACCAGTCATATATGCCTGGTAAGTGGTACGTCCTGTGGCCAGTCCACCCCTGGGTATCACCTGTGAAGGAAGTAAGGAAGAGCCCCGATTTCTTTCCAATACGGCTGCTGTGCATATGAGCCCAAGACAAAAAAGAAAAGAAAGACATACAGTAGTGTATCTGCGTGACGTACAGTAGGTGGCCGCCTATTAATTCCCAATGGAAGAGTGAACATGAACACATCTTTTGAACGTCTTTAGCCCCATGGTCACTGAACTAAATATTGGACCCAGTCGCCACTATACAAGCAGTATTCAGAACATTTTGACATTTCTTTCATAAAGACACATCCTGCTGTCCCAGCAACACACTTTCGTGGGATCTAGCACAGGACACCGGATCTAAACATGAGATGAGATCTGTCATTATTTTGTATGCCATACGTCACGTGTACCATTTCACCTCTAGTGGCTCTATCTTTCTAAATCCACCATACTTTGATAGAGCCTGTTCCGTAAAGCAGTGTCTACGTGGAGTTGAAAAATGACACGGTGGGGGGGCGATTCCCAAACGGGTCACACACACATGGTCCCATCTCGTCACCACTTGAGGCAAGAGAATAACATGTTCCCGAGGAAGATGACGAGCACAGAGGAAGATGACGAGCACAGAGGAAGATGACAGAAGAGACAATAGAATGTGTCAACAGCTGTAGGCTGGGTGGATGATCTGGATCTGCAACGAAGGGTTTTGACTCTGGAATGAGACTCTGCAGAGCGTGTGTGTGTGTGTGTGTGTGTGTGTGTGTGTGTGTGTGTGTGTGTGTGTGTGTGTGTGTGCGTGCGTGCGTGCGTGCGTGCGTGCGTGTGTGCGTGCGTGCGTGCGTGCGTGCGTGCGTGCGTGTGTGTGTGTGTGTGTGTGTGTGTGTGCTCGTGGGCGTCTGCCCACCCATGGACATAAAACATATCTTCGCCTGTCGGGTGGAAACCTTGTATGTCCAAAACCGGTTACTTTTCAGGAAATGTAAAAAAAAAAAAAGGAAAAAAAGAAAGATTTTTTTTTATTATTATTATTTTAGTCAAATGCTTTTGTTAATGCTCTTGTTTTATAAAACCCACAGCTGAAATTAAGCACTTTCAAAACAAAATTAGCAGATCTACAAGCTCACAACGGGTAGCAGCAACAACGGGTTGTGAGGTTGTAGATCAGCTATTTTCGTTACTTTTATGCAACTCTCTTGTATGATAAAGTAGGTTATTGGTCCTCATAGTGGGGTCTGGGGACCCCCAGGGTACCTTAGATGGGGTTCCAGGGGGTCCCCAGCAAAATACAGCATCACAATCATTTTCAACACTCGACATTTTATTGGATATTCAGATCTACAAGCTCACAGTGCGTCACTTCATGCTGCCGAGCAAGCTTGTACATCTGGCATTTTTGAAAATGTTTAAAAAATATATATCCAGAATGTTTGAAAGTCTTTGAATAATGTTGCTTCTTTTAAAACTCAAATGGTCTCTTCTGGGGGTCCCTGGCAGAAAACATTTCAGATGGGTCTCTGCAGGGCAGCCAAATACATCATCCTTGACATCAAAAGGTTAGAGAACTACATGATATAGGGCACACATTTATAAAACAAATAATTGAAATATGGAGATAAGGGCTTTCTTGCAGGACAGCAACGACATGCACACAGGCGACCACTAGCTCTGCCATACGTTTTGCAGAAAATACTTTAGCAGCCCCACTGTCTGCGAAGTTTATGAGCTATATTTATGGCCTTTTCTGAGCATTAACATGACAAATGGAATGATGAATGTTTTGTTTTAAAAGCCTGCGTTGGCAGGTCCGCGAGTGCCACAACTCATCGCTCGAACTCACAAAAACTCACAAGATATGAAATAACTCACATATGGTATGCTATTCTTAATTATTTCTGTTATTGTTGTCGCTGCATGCTTCTACAATGTCGAGAAAGCAAAACCCAAGAATTTGACCGTTGTGTAGCCTACTCGTGTAAGGATTGTGATGTAAGGGATTACAAATCTTGAATAGTGAATTTTCATTCAACTTAACCACCCTAGCATCCCAATTGTGGGCATGTCATCATGATAGGCGATTGATCGGCCTAAAGAAGGCAATCCACAGGCTCTACAGTCTACAAGCTCACATGTTGCTTGTGGATCAGATATTCAGCAAAGACATTTGCTGTAGAGGCCGAGGGACAAAAAAGGAGGGGCCCAAGTACAGACTCCATGGGGACTCCGTCAACTGAAGTATAATGGATTTATGTAATGTACAGTAACTTATACAATTGGGGTGGTTGTATTTCTCTTCTATTGAGATATTTGGATTGTGTCAAAGTCATGTCTCACGCAGGATCTGACATGAATTTGAACCTGATGGTCAAGATTCAATTTATCCCCTGAGCATGCTGGCCGGCTCTATTAGCTCAATGGTTAACACATTGAGCCCGTAGGACCAGTAGCTGTCATATACATTAATTACGCCGGGTACAGAGGACGAGCAGGTTGAGCGGTCTTAAGGCGTTTGATATCGCTACAACATTGCCTCGCTGTGTTTCATTTTTGGAACCGCTCTGGTTGCTATGCACGGTTGCCATGGCCCCGCCCGCACTGCTTTTCTTTGTCAATAGTCATTCGCTTCTGTTTTAGGCCGCGTCTTTTTTCTCGTAAACTGATGCGATGTTCGGAGGTCTTTTCTGATTATCTGGTGAGCGCGATGGGAACATTGGCGTTTTCTAAAGCAAGTATGGACCTCATTTTAGCTCACAAGCATTGACGCTCTGGACTATTTTTGCAATTAAAAATAGTGTTGAGAAAGTTGTATAACACATTTACTGTACTGTATTTGTATGTAGAATAGTTATTGTTCTACTGAAAGATTATATAAAAAAATACTTTTGTTTAATTAAAAAGTTACACGTATGACTTTTAAGAGGTGAAATTTATCAAAACGCAGAGGTAGAGTGCAGAGACACGCTCGCACGCACGCACGCACGCACGCACGCACGCACGCACGCACGCACGCACGCACACACACACACACACACACACACACACACACACACACACACACACACACACACACACACACACAGTCTGTGAGTCTCTTCTTTTTTCTCAATTTCCTGTGAGTGCAGGCGCTGAGACAAGCAGGTAGTAAAGTTTGTGTGTGTGGATTGCCAGGAATCCCTGGCCCGCATACCAGAGGGAGTCCAGAGAGGATGGAGCCAGACCAGGGGCCATGCCATCAAACACACCGCCCTGAGTTCAAACGCACGCACGCACGCACGCACGCACGCACGCACGCACGCACGCACGCACGCACGCACGCACACACGCACGCACGCACGCACGCACGTTCCATTTGTTCCATTTGTATACTCTCAGAGAGTTATACATAAAAAAGAGAACCACTGAGTTAACTCTTTAGTCTTTAAACAATGGTTTTCAACCAGAGGTCCTTGAGGAGGTTCCAGGTGGGTAAATGAAACCAATGGAATTTGGTTTCATTTTACGCTCTCAAGAGTTACATTTTTGTTAAACATAGAAAGTCTACACAATTAGAGAGTAGAATAATTGTTATTTTGATACCAACATCAATACCAACATCAATACAACATGGAATTGTGGACAAAAGTCTTGGGTCTGTGAGGCTAAGTCCTTGCCGAATAAATGATGGGCCTTGATATGAAAAGGGTTGAAAACCACTGCTTTAAAAAGAGCCATTTAGGAACCATTATGTGTTGTGTGTGCAGAGGCATTCTACCAGAGCCAGAGCTGGGATTAGATCCGTATAGCAGCCCTGGGGAAACGCCACCATAAGGAACCATAATGACTATTCGAGCTGCAGCTGCAATCAAAAACACATACAGTAAGCTATTGTAATGCCATTTTCCTTTGGAAGTATGGCAGGAGTTTGGTGGCATACTACACACAGCCTTTTGTTTCTTCTTAAGTCCAGCTCCAAACGTCTCTGTTTGGGCATGTCTGATGCTGCATGTTTTGTAATCAACGTTTTTTTTTTCTTCTAAAACCACATGACATACATTAAAAAAAGAACAAAAATAAAAAGACAAAGAACAAAACATAACAAGCAGTCAAAAACTACGAGAAAATGACAACTTCAGTCAACAAAAGTGATTATATCATCTGCAATGTATTACACCGATCCTTAATGCACCAATTCTTTTATATATAAATAAAAGTAGTCCAATATTAAATGGAACTTTCCTTTGACACTGTTCCTTCTGGCAATTGAGTACTCATACGATGCAGTTTCAGTCATAAGTTGGGTGAGTCCAGTAGTTCTCAACCTTTTCAGGCCGTGACCCCCCCAAAATAATCATTTTTATTTATTTATTTATTATTATTATTATTATTATTATTATTATTATTATTATTATTATTATTATTATTATTATTATTATTATTATTATTATTATTATTATTTGACAATTTGGTCAATGGTTGAGAACTATAGAAAGGTTGTAGATCGTCTATTTATTTTTTATCACTTATCAGAAAAATATGCTTATGAGTTAAATATGATCAAATGGAAACAAATATGAGTTGTTCAAATTGATTAGAATATTTTGCACATTTTGACAAAATATTGGTCAAAATGCAAAATGGTACGGTCTATAGGACTCGACTCCAAAATCGGGATTGGCATTGCGGGTTACAAAAACCTGGCACCACCGGTCCGGTTCTAAATAATGTGGACTGGCATCGGGTCTTAGACTCTTGATGGGTGCGACACAGGAAGCCCTATTTCAGTCTTTGGTCTGTGCGTGTCGGATGGTGTTGTTTCAATAAGAGGACAGAAATACCCACGTCTGAACAACCATAGTCAGGAAACACTCCACAATGACTCTATAGAATGACCATTTATATCATCATGCACTCTCTAATTTGTGCTTCAGCCTACATGCAGTATCTATGCCAACAGGATAGTAATGCCAACTGTGGTATATCATTGCTATGCTGTCCTGCACGGGTGCAGTACTTAGTTTAGACAGTTTTTGGTTTAGACTAGTCATTGGTTAGACCAGTCATTAGTCCTACAACTACAACCTATCTCAAACCCTCACCCGGCCTAAACCTAACCTCCCATGGGGCAGCACACCTAAACCTAACCTTAACCCATGTCTAACCAATGACTAGTTTAAACTAAGTATGCACCCCTCCTGCATAAAGCTCTTTTCTCCATATGTTTTTATTTTATATATTTTTTGGTAAATTAGTGCCCTACTTCACACAAAAGCATCAAACGTGGCAGATCCACAGGCAGCGCATTTTGAGCTTGAATATGTATTGTATTGCTAGTTTGACCGACTCAAAATGCTTGCCAAAAGTTAGCCAATAGAAAGACATGCTGGCCTCTGTGGAATCCAAATGACTGACAACTTTAATCCATGTGTTTGTACATTTGTGCGGATATTTTAGTTTCTGTGCTTTTGTTTATGATGATTGCATTTGTGTGTGTGATTGCATGTCTCCGGATTGCATTTATATAGCGCCTTTCTCCAAAGCGCCTTACAGTGCATTTCTTCACAAACACCCATTCAGCATTCACCCACCGAGCAGATGAAACCCTGCAAGGCACCAACCTGCTCATCGGAGAAGCAGATAGGGGTTAAGTGCCTTGCTCAAGGACACATCGACACAACCAGGAGGAGCCTCCTATAAGCCTACCACCCCTGATTTTAAGGTTTCAAATTCTTACATCAGAAACGTGCTAGCCTTAACAAACAAGTATATGCTCAAACATACTGGAGAGAGACAGAGAAAGAGCAAGAGAGACAGAGAGAAGAGAGAGAGAGAGAGAGAGAGAGAGAGAGAGAGAGCGAGAGAGAGAGAGAGAGAGAGAGAGAGAGAGAGAGAGAGAATTCCCAATCTATAAGTTAACGTGAATGATGGAAAAACAATGATGTCATTTCAACAGACCCATGAACACATACTTTACACAACATAATAATTCCCTGTTCCTTCCCACCGCGCTAAGCTGCAGTCTTTGGATGGCGGTGTCCTTTGCGGTGGGGTTTAACATAGCGCTGGTTGCTGGCACCGACCGCTGTGGCTTTTTGCAGCGTTTCCTGCTTTTCTTTTATACCTAATTGCTCCACGCATTATGTGACAAATGACGCCAGATGCCACAAGGGAGAAAACTTAGGGTCCCGTAAGATTTATGAGCCCTTGGGAAATAGAGGGGCTTATTTATAGAAGTTTTTTATATATTCTATAGACGTGGCCCCAGGGAGTGCCGGGGAGTGGAATGACCCGATGCAAACACACAGACTGTGGCACGTGGTATCGATTAGGCGCGTCTTTCTACCCGATGTCCCTATTTTGTCATTATAGCTGTACAGTTACCCTCCAAAAAATTCATCCAAATTTCAAAAATGTTCAATGTTCAAAAATGTAGAAAATATGCTGATCTGCCAGCTCACAACAATCAGAATCAGAATTAAATTCTAGAGAAGTGGAAGGAAGACGAAGCTTCGTCAACAAGAAAAAGGAGGGGGGGAACTAGCTTACTGGGGAAAAGGTTTTGTTGTTATTCTTCATGTCATGTCTATGAATTGATTGCATAGGGCCTAAATCGAAACAAGACCGCAAAAACTTTTTTTAGCTGGAATAAGTGTTTGACTGTACTCTGTTGCTGTTTTTACATGTATGAACAATAAACTATTCAATCAATCAATCAATCAATCAATCAATCAATCAATCAATCAATCAATCAATCAATCAATCAAGGGGGGCATCACTTCCTGTTGTCACTCGTTCCATTAATTTAAAGGATCATAATACTGTATATAAATAATGTGCTATTTAATCCCCATGCAGAGGGCTTGGGGATTCCTTCCTAATGTTGTTTAAACCAGTGGTTCCCAAACTTGTTTCTCATGTGAAATCCATCCATGGCAACACTGGTCACAGCAGCAATAGCAGCCAGTCAGAATGAAACACAGGACAGGGGTTAGGCTACAGCCAAGAGCAAGTGTCAAGAGCCATTGATAATGAACCTTACTTACGCTGATGTCTGACAATGTCCGGTTTACTTCAGAGATCGCGGTAGTAGGGGATCATTAACATATATTTATTTACTTATATTTATCAGATTCCGATAATTTGAAAATGACGTGATCAGCCCCGATTTCCGATCACCGATCCGATCGGGACAACCCTACTTTTCATGTCAAGGATCCCTAAATTGATATGTATTTGGCCTCAGACCCCTCATCTGAAAATGTTTTTGTGTCAGGACCCCAGAAGAGAAGATTTATGTAACCTCCGCTGTGGATCCCCGGACCCCACTTTGAGAACCACTGCCTAAGATTCATACATTACTCATAATAAATCAGAACAGTGGTTTACACGCACATGCAGTCACGCACACGCACACGCACACGCACACACACACACACACACACACACACACACACACACACACACACACACACACACACACACACTTGCAGCCACCCCCGAGAGAGGGGTCACAGTAACCATTACCAAAGCCCCTCATTCTACCAAATTACAGTTGGGACTGTGGTATGTGCACTGCTGAATCAGCCCTTTGAATCTCCCATCAATGGCTGGATTGTCACTCCGTCCTCGCTGCTTATTCTTCCCCCATATGTCCACATTATCCTTCCAATTTGTCCCTTCCTGTCTCCTTGTTTCCCGTAAGACTGACCTCTTGGCCATAATGTTACCTGATCTGTATGCTCTCAGGAATTTTCTTTGAGTTGAATGCAGTATCAGCCATAGCTGAGTGGTTACATAATGTGCCTACCTGGGATAGTCAGAGGCCCTGTTTGTCCCAGGTTCTATTCTATTCTAAAAGGCTTCAGCATTCTCTAAAGCATAATACATGTTTCTTATGACTTCCAACGTGTAAATATGTAGATACAATGTTGCTTATTTCTCTCTCTCTCTCTCTCTCTCTCTCTCTCTCTCTCTCTCTCTCTCTCTCTCTCTCTCTCTCTCCCTTTCCCCTCTACTTTTTCCCTTTCTCTTTTTATGGAAACAACACAAATTATGGAATTTGAACAAAAAAACAAATTTCACACACAGTTTTACACCTGTAAACCTGCGATGTGACAATAATAAAGTTGATTTTCAAAGAACTCAGGGTTCACAAGAGCGACACATGCTTTATCGCACCAATAAAATAAAATCTGTGATGTTTTGAGCACAAGGCTCTTCCTCAGTCTGTTGAAGTACATCTCATCAACACCAGAACATCATGTCTCTCCCTTTATCTGTTATGACTTGGCATGTCTTCAGATCACATACTGTAATCTGACCCATGTTGTTCTCTAAATTAGTAAAACAGCTTTTAAGAAGTAGTGAAAATAGCAGACCTACAAGATCACATCTGCTACAGTACCCCCCCGGGGAGCCGTCACATTTCTGTTTTGGGTCGCAAGCTAAAACGTTTGAGAACCACTAGTCTGAACACTGAAAAAAATCATTGCATGACCATAGGTGACCATTAACATGGTGAATCACATCTTGATGACATCATCAAGATGTGATTCACCATGATAATGATTTTTTTCAGACCTCCAGTTCTACGAAACACAGAAACCCTTTTTATTATTTCCACACAACAGCTCTAAGGTATATTAATGACATAGTAAAATGTTGAAAATGAGTGGAATGCCCCTTTAAGTAAAACATGTGAGTACTTTTCCCACCATTGCCATTTAGAAGGCCATGGGTTCGAACACTGCCGGGGTCCCTGGTGCCAAATCAAACCGGATCAGATCAGAGCAAAGCTTTCTGCAGGAGGCGTGTCTGAAGCCTGTCCTGGATGTACAAACAGATGATACATGCACATGTACATGCAAATGTTTGAACGTTTTACAGTAAGATGTGACTCATGAATCATTGATTCCCAAAAACAAGGAACGAAGGTTGTCCCTTATCAGTTCAATAAGGGACACGTCTTTCGGTTTTCAAATAAGAGATTATTCCTTATTTCAAGGGACAGTTGGAAATGGCAACCCTTCGTACTGTACATATCTCATCTACAATGTAGAACATCATGTTGTATTGTGTACTGTACTATTCATACTGTATCACTACCTGCTCTCTCTCTTTGTCTGACATAATCTGACCTGTATCATCTTATTTTGTCATAGTCTTTAAAGAATACAATTTAATTTAGTTTGGTGTAGTGTTGACTAAATATAAGAATTTAGTCTACTAAATCTACAGTAGATCTATATCTACATTTTGACAGGCCTTGGTGGTGTCGTAATGACAGATTTTACACTTGGTTGCATGCTGAAAATAGCCAATCTACAAGCTCACAACGCATCACTCTGCGAGGCGCCGTGGCGTAGTGTAGATCTGCTATTTTCAGAGTGCAACACCCTAGCGTTCTCCCCTCAATCGCGAACAAGACCCCGAGATACCCGGGGAATCGGAGCAGCAGGGCGGTATTGCAGTCGCTGTACCGCACTGTTGTGAACTTGTTGTGAGCTCTCTGTCTACTGAGCAATCTTCTTAAGTAAGTAGGAAATTGCAATTCCGTAGATAAAACGACTATACACTTTACAATTTAGGCATTTAGCAGACTTACATTAAGATCAGCCGGAGAATCGGAGCGGCAGGGGCGGTCTTGCAGTCGCTGTACCGCACTGTTGTGACGAAAAGAGAGTTGAGCCAGAAGGCAAAGCTCTCTGTCTACCGAGCAATCTTCGTTCCTACTCTCACCTATGGTCATGAAGTGTGGGTCATGACGAAAGAATAAGGTCGCGAATACAAGCAGCCGAAATGAGTTTTCTTCGACGGGTGGCCGGCATCTCCCTTACAGATAGGGTGAGAAGTTCAGTCACACGAGAGAGACTCGGAGTAGAACCGCTGCTCCTTCGCCTGGAAAGGAGTCAGCTGAGGTGGTTCGGGCATCTGGTTAGGATGCCTCTCGGGCGCCTCCCTAGGGAGGTCCTCGACGGACGTCCCACTGGGAGTTAGACCCCGGGGCAGACCAAGGCGCAGTTGGAGGAAATACATCGACTCACTGGCCTTGGAACGTCTCGGAATCCCCCAGGAGGAAGTCACTAATGTTGCTCTGGAGAGGGAAGTCTGGAGCACTCTGGTGGAGCTGTTGCCCCCGCGACCCGACTACGGATAAGCGGTTGAAGATGGATGGATGGACATTAAGCAAGAACAAAAGCATGGCAATACATCACATACATAAAAAGTAGTTATCATAAACCATACGCAAGCTAAGAACGTAATAGTAGAATATCTATATAATGGAACTATGCATGCATATTTTATAGTGCTATGTCAACATAAAAATGCTATAAGTCTACATAAAAATGTCATGGGGCAAGTGCTACGGGCCATGATGGAGTCTGAAGAGATGGGTTTTCAGACTACGGCGGAAGATTGGGAGTGAGGCTGCAGTTCTGATTGTAGGAAGTGCATTCCATAGTTTTGGAGCCATGAAGGGAGAAGAGTTTGGGATGTGTGGAGCGTTGTCCCAGCGTTTTTAGTGAATAGTTCCAGCTTCCCTGCGTTGGCTGATCTGAGTGCGATGGGTTCGATCATACTTGCAAGATATGGGGGAACCATACCTTTGGTTGCTTTGAATGCCAGCATCAGAGTTTTGTATTCTGTGCGGGCAGCGACCGGGAGCCAATGGAGGGAGCGGAGAAGGAGACATGTGACATGATGTGAGAATTTCACTAAAGACCCAAAAGGCTTTCACAAACACGGAAGTGCAATTTCACGTGGCTTGTTCGGGCTGGGTGAGTTCGGGTTTTATTTATTATTCTATTATTATCTATTCTGTGCCTATCGGATTACAACACGGACGGGGCTGAGTCAACAAGGCACATAGGGCTCCAATTTCGTCTCCGACTTTACCCGCAGGGCGGCCCGCAATTCAGCCGCTGCCCGAAAATTACGAATATAGGAGCTTTCTCTGTCCCTTAATGGTATTTTCGTCCAGCATCACCCGCTATCTTTTTTGCTGACACCGGTATTTGCGCCTAGAGTGTGGTCATGGGCGGCACGCTTTCCCCTAAATTGCTATTTTGGTCAAACACTTTTGGGAAACCGTATGCCAAATTAGTTTGGTAAAGAGTGGCGTGCACCGCGCCTCAATGGAGATGTCCGCGTAGTGCAGGCTGCGTCATCTCTCCTTATTCTCCTATGCATCTCTTTGTAATTTTCATATAATCAGCAGAAGTGAGTGCCTGCCACTTCATTGTGTTTATATAATTGTATAGTCAAATAAGTTATTTGTGCCAGGCAGCAGCGTGCGCGATTCCATTTGCTCGTTCAGTTCATCACCCCATAGCAGCAAATGGGGTTTAATCTAGACTGAACTTTCCTTTTCGCTTCATACCGTTATGTAGAGACGGCCTACACGCATGATCTATATACAAAATGAAAGCCTGAATTTCGTAGTTTACATAGTACTTTGCATTTTTTAAAATGAGCAAGATTTGAGCGAGTTGTGACTCAATGAAAAGACGAGTGTTCTTGGCTCTATGCGGGTGGAGGAAAAAAAAGAACGGCACGAGGGAGGGGGGTGGGGGGGGGGGGGGGATCGGGGCTGCAGCACAAGTGAGACTTCAAGGCAGCAACGCAACACTCTTCCATGGGCTATATAGACCGTAAGGCTATGAAGCAATATAGCACTAAAAAGGGCAACGGATAAGGGATCTCTTAAAGGCAATGGTACGTGGACTGGTGAACTTACACAACACTGATGTTAGTTGCAGTCAAACAAGTCTATGAAGCTATCTATGAAATCCATGAAAAATAATCAATATGTAGTGTGGGTCCCTGCTTCATCTGTCTCTCAGCTAAGGGGTCCTTGGCCTGAAAAACATTCAAGACCCCTGGTATAAGGATATAAAAAACATGTGCGTGTTCCATCTGGCATACGTAAAGTACACACACACACACGCGCGCACGCACACACGCACACGCACACACGCACACACGCACACACGCACATACACATACACATACACATACACATACACATACACACACACACACACACACACACTTCTTACCTCGTCCTGCTACCGCCTACTAATTTCTGATGACTTTCTGGGTCTGGCATCTTCAAAGTCCACCAGCATCCCACTGCAGCGTTGCACCTGTGCCATTAAACATGAACACACACATACACGCACACGCACACACACACACACACACACACACACACACACACACACACACACACACACACACACACACACACACACACACACTTCTTACCTCGTCCTGCTACCGCCTACTTTCATCGGGTCCCGCCCACTAATTTCTGACCACTTTCTGGGTCTGGCATCTTCAAAGTCCACCAGTATCCCACTGCAGCGTTGCACCTGTGCCATTAAACATGAACACACACATACATGCACACGCACACATGTACATACGTGCACACACACACATGTACATACGTGCACACAGACACACACAGTAGACACAAAAGCACAATTCAAATCAGCTGGCCATATAACTAGAGTGCTTTTTATTGTGACGAACTATACAGTGAAACCTAAAACATGTACTTTAACTGTACCAATGAAAACATTTAAATAACCTTTTCCACAGTCTTTCAGAGCCTGTCAAGTGTTATAAACTCTACAGTATATCAGATTGACTCAGCAGGCTGTTGATGTCACTGTGTTCAGATCGGCAGAACTTCATCAAAATGTATCAAACAAAACAAACAAAAGTATAAAGATTTCTTTAAACGAGATGATAAACTTCTCTTACTACATCTGCTCACCAATATTCTCAACTCTAGTCTATGACCCAGACATCTTGAATCATATAGGATACTACGCTCCTTTGGGTTGGTCCACTAGTTGCCTTGAACCACCTTCCGAATCACACAGGCTCGATATCTCGGTTTAACCCATCCAATCCAGGAAGGCATCTGCGTCATTTTAGATTTTTGCTCAGTGGTTCTCAAAGTGGGGTCTGGGGACCGCCAGGGGTCCTTGGGGGTGGTTCCAGCGGGTCCCCAGCAAAAGTAGTTTACCGTATATACGTAGCATCACTATCTAACCATTATTTCACACTTTGGCTATTCAAAAATAGCAGATCTACATAGTGTTGCATGAAGTGACAGGCTACGAGTTTGTATATATTGCCTCTTGTTTGACATGGCAGGATGTTGTATTGCTGCATCTCTTTTAGGAGTGCACATTGATTACACAATGCACAACACCTGTTCAGTCAGAGAGACGCAAATTATGTTTATTTTGCTTGAGGGGGCTCCAGCAGTGGTGGAAAGTAACTAAGTACATGTACTCAAGTAGGGGAGAGCCGCCACGGTTGTAACACTTTGCACGTTTCATTTTTTTACTCA
Source organism: Electrona antarctica (assembly GCF_951216825.1). Lineage (NCBI taxonomy): Eukaryota > Metazoa > Chordata > Actinopteri > Myctophiformes > Myctophidae > Electrona > Electrona antarctica. The sequence goes on from NC_136807.1 coordinate 27,729,180, forward strand.
GAGATCCGTTTATCTACATATGTAATATTTTCAGGCAACGGACCTACACTGCTACCATAAACCACTTTTTTTTTTCAATTGATAAAACAGGTCGGGAGTTATTAAACCGAACGTGGACGCTGTTCCAGTGTTACATTTGCTGCGCATATCGGATTAATTGTAACGGCATGCGTGATAAATGTAACAACGCTAAAAAACACCATTAAACATATCGTTTTCAGCTTAAAGCAATTATATTTCATTGAAGCAACTCCTTAACATTGTTTTCATACCATGGATGTGATGCGAAAATATATAAAACATAAGGGAAATATTAAATAGTACCGGGTGTACCAGTTTGGGCGTTTGAGTCAGTATTTTCCATTTCCCATTGAAAATACATTGATTAAACAAACGTTTGATTGATTGAGTTGTACAATGTTATACAACCCTAAACTAATTTAGAATACACTCTGTAATGAAAGACAACTGACTGAACATATAATATTGGCCAATATGTCAAATATGGAAATATGACTTATAATGGTATTTAATGGATAGGCGTGTGTTACAATTGACCCACTTTTGCAAGTTGTTCTTTGGCGTTGCTACAGACCAGAATGAACGTGCATTCCGTCTAAACACGATGCAAACTAATGAAGAACATAAGCATGAAGACATCCATTTATTCACCAACATCAAAGAAAAAAATTGTAGCCCACATATACTCCAGGTGTAAAATTGTACGCATTTTGAGAAAAGTCAGTTTTTCGCCAATAACTCCCCGTAGGATGAACATAGAGTATTAAAAGGATAGAGACTGATCTGGCGCGAAGCTCCGCCCCCTCCGCTATTCATGTCAGTGGAAGTTGCTCAGTGGCGTTTTGAAGCACCCGGAAGACTGCCGGAAGTACCGTCTCAGAACGTCTACTTCCGCATTTGACCACCAAATTTTGGTGGTCAAATGCGGAAGTGCAACCGAGCGCTCAATGTTAAAGCCCAGCTGCACGGGGTTTCCCGGTCATGAATCCACGGGTCTGCCTGTAGTCCCTCCTCCTACCACTAGGGCCCAGAGCTTCAACGTTGAATAGCCTCACTGGCCCCTTGAGGATGAAGGTAAACACTTCAAACTTCCTGGGCACGTAGAGTACGTTGCTGTACACATACTGACGCGATGGCGTCATGATGGCGTTGACCAATCAAGAGATAACGTGCATGTTACAACCATGACGCGTAGGCTCTCCCCTACTGTACTTTTTTAACCTGAACCTGAAATATTGTACTTTCTACTGTACTCCATTACAATTAATTTGTCAATTTTATTTACAACTAGTTACATTGTGGGTTTGGATTATTGTAACAAAACATGCATCAATGACTTATTTAAACTTAGCAGGCTACTTGAAACCAATGTACAAGCGTACAAAGCGTTGCATTTTGACACGTTGTGAGCCTGTAGCCTATATGGGTTAGGTTTAGATCAGCTATTTTCAAAAGATTTCGACACATTTTTTTTTTTTTTGCGGCTTTCACCTTTATTTTATATTTTTTTATGGAGGGACAGACAGTAGGCTGACAGGAAATGGGGAGAGAGATGGGGGGAAGACATGCAGTAAAGGCCGTCGGGATCGGGAGTCGAACCCGCGGCACACTGCCAGACTGGATTACCAGCCAAGGTGCCTGGACCACTGAGCCATGGCCCAGGCTGTTCTGCTGTAATTTTAAGTAATTTTTCTTTTGGTACATGTAGTATATGCCGATATTTTTATATTAAAAAAAAGATTACATAATTACATTATAATTACATCTGGCCACAAAAGATCAACGGATCTATTGAATGTGAAGGGGGAGGTGACACCGCCCCCTAGTATCCAGTTGTTCGTTCAGACACACGGAAAACAACTACTGTGTCCAGATGTAATTTCCTGGGGTCTAGTAGGACTATAGTAGCCTAAATCGTCGTATTTTTAAAGACATTTATATATATATTTATTTATTTAGCCACTTGCCCAAAATCACAGAAACGAAAGAAAGCAGCAATTGAAAAGAATAAAATAAAAATAACACTCGTCTTTAATAACAAGTTAACAACGTAAAACTTGTAGATCTGCTACTTTTGATGTTTTTGTGTGACGCTGTAGTATATGATCAAGAAGGGCGTTAATTTATATTTAAAAAAAGGTTTCTGCTAAACAACAACGATACGCATGACCATATATTTGTGTGTATCTGTTGAGAGGACAAAACACAAAAAGGCCTTGAGAGCTGAGACAGACAGCTGAAGCGTATCCTGCTATTCTCAGGCTGCCCTTTCCCCTTATTAACCCCACAACAAACAACCTATAGGTTACAGTGTTAATGGGGGGCTTTAAGCCAGTGGGAAAGTGGCAGTGAAAGCACCAGTGAGAATGGGGGCAGAGCAGAGTACTATGGACCAGCAGAGTATGGAGATGAGTGTTGCCAGATTTTGTGAGATAAATAAGCAACCAGGTCTATGAAAACAAGTCCAAAAGAAGCGACTATTAGGCCACATATAGGTCATTTAGTAGTTAGTTAGTTCATTTAACCTACAGTATAAGCATTTATTTTTCTGTGGACAAATTAATCTGGGCATCCTTGACATGAAGATGATACAAACAAGCCCAAAAACCTGCAACATGCATCTACCAACCTTAAGTAAAACAAGTCCAATGTTACTTATAATAATCAGACATGGCAACACAGATGGAGATCACTGATGCACATCCAGCCATCAGTCCTAATATAAAGCTCCCCAACCCAAACCTCTCTCAACCCTAAACCCCCATGTCCATTACCTCCCCCTCTCTTTCTGTCTCTGTAGATGTGTTGCTCTAGTCTAAATAAATAAAGGGTTGTGTATTGTAGTCTGTGATTGATTGTTTGAACAAAATAATGTAGCAAACCTTATGAATAAATGAGTGGTTAAAAATCAAAAAAATTCTCTCTCTCTCTCTCTCTCTCTCTCTCTCTCTCTCTCTCTCTCTCTCGCAGCTCATTGTTAGTGACATTTTGTACGTTCTAGGTCCCCCCCTTTCATAAAAGAAAACCAAAAAAGAAACCAGTACAGGGCCTTTGACTCAACACCATGCATGGCACATGGGATTCATCAGATCCACACCCATGTTTAAGCCCTGCAAAAGTTCTCATATTTGACGACATTCTGTTTTTCATTTTTCTCATAGTTAAAGCTGCTGTGATTTTTTTGGGGGGTTAAAACAGTGATTGTGTTAAGAAGTTAACGTTCTATATTCTGATAGTGATGTAGTAGAAGTCTGGATCAACCAGCAATTGATAATGCGATTGGAGACAATATTGCAGGTGGTGATGGTTGTGCTAATTAATGTAGGAGATATCATGGGGGGAAGTACAATACACTAAGGCCGGTAAGGTAGTTCTGCCAAAGCACGCAGGGATCAGACCATAGTTATACAGTAGCTGATTGATTCAAGGACAAGCTGAATCAAAACAAGATAGGATGTACCAAAACAATAGCTGTCAGGCCTAGAGGAGACATCCTAGACTCTTAAAAGCTACCAATATCATAATGTACTATTGTAACTCTCTCCTTACTGGCCTACCGGCATGTGCACTGAAGCCTCTCCAACTGATCCAAAATGCTGCAGCTCGCTTGGTCTTCAACCAGCCAAAATTCTCACATGTCTCCCCCCTGCTCCGCTCCCTGCACTGGCTCCCGGTCGCTGCCCGCACAGAATACAAAACTCTGATGTTGGCATTTAAAGCAACCAAAGGTATGGCTCCCCCATATCTTGCCAGCATGATTGAACCCTACAAACCCTCCCGCGCACTCAGATCAGCCAACGCAGGGAAGCTGGAAGTACCCTCACTAAAAACGCCGGGACAACGCTCCACACGTCCCAAACTCTTCTCCCTTCTGGCCCCAAAACTGTGGAATGCACTTCCCGTTGCAATCAGAACTGCAGCATCACTCCCGATCTTCCGCCGTAGTCTGAAAACCCACCTTTTCAGACTCCATCATGGCCCATAGCACTTACCCTACCCCCCTTAGACAGCACTTCTTAGACTTATATAGCATTTGAAACAGACTTATAGCATGTCATGTAGACAGCACAATAAGTGCATTGTATGTAGTCATAGCACTTCATAGTATATATGTACAGCATAGTATAGCATATATGTATAGTTTATATGTATAGTGTCATTATATAGATATGTTCTAGTTATAGTTTATATGTATAGTGTCATTATATAGATATGTTCTAGTCACGTTCTTAGCTTACGCATGTTTCGCGATAAATGCATTTTACATATGTGATGTATTCCCATGCTTTTTGTTCTTGCTTAATGTAAATCGCTCTGGATTAAGAGCGTCTGCTAAATGCCTAAATTGTAAATTGTAAATGTATGATATAAGTAGCCTACTAAGTGATGTTAAAATATAACGGTAATATAAGAAACCTTAATAACAATATAAAATCATTCTTCTGCAGTAATCATCATGGCTATAGAGTGTTTGTTTCGTATCAAGGGTCTCCTCATCTTTTCCAGCTCTTTAAACGCATTTGCCAATGTGCAGTAACACCCTGAGATTTGCCAGTGTAGCCAGAAACCAAACATCTTCCGCCAGCCCAAGAGGAATTAGGCCTTTGGGTTTCAGGCTTCAGGTTATTCTATTATTACATTATCATCACTGTCGGGTGTCCAAAAGTAAATGGAAAAGAGAACCTATGTCCCAATGGATCCAATGCAGTCATTATTTAATTATGTTCATTGGTTAAATATGTAACCCACATACGTGATCAATTCACTTATTAAAAAAAGAATAGCAGACATGTCGCATTGCGTCACATTTGGCTACTTTTGTGTGACACTATATTGTACAGTATCACAGATTTATTGAAGGGATAGCTGCTTGATTTACTTTTACTCGAGTACATTTCTAGAAAGGCTAGAGGGTTGAGTACTCTGTCCACCTCTGAAAATAACTGCCCGACAGTGACGTTATCCTCAGTGTGCTTTAAGCGTGCACATGCAGTATACAGTACGTGCGTTTGGTTATTTTTTGCATTAGATTAGACTATAAAGTGTGATGGGAACAATTGGGGTGAGGCGTTGTGTGAGCCAACCCCCCCCTGGGGTGCACACAAATAAGAACAAAATGGACCCAAATTAGACAAAGCACAATGCAGCTCCTGTTGTTACAGTGAAACGAGCCCCCTCCGTCCCCAACGCGCATCTGCACAATCATTAACAGATGTGTAAAAGAGCCTCGCAGCTCGGCCAGCTATCACAAACAAACCAAAACTCTCCGCTCCGTTGTATTATTCAATTTTCTCTCTGTCCGTGGCTGCCTTTCCTCAGTTATATCTTTGCCTCACACATGCATTTACCGCCGGTTAGTTACTAACTTACAGACACATGTATGCACATAATGTTACATAATGTTACATTACAGGATTCAAATTCAAAAGCATCAACAGTAGCAGATCCATACGGTTGTTTCGAGCTTGTTGGCGTTCATTTACGGGGAACAACAAAATGTCACCTGTCAACCATCAGTAGGTGTCTGTGTGAACATGGAAGAAGGGGTCTTTTAGACCTGTCTATACTTTAATATCTACTGTTGGGAACACATGCCTCGCCGGCTATGCACTACCTGTCATATGACCTAGAAGATGATGATCAGGGATCTCCATACAAGGGCATGAAAGGGACACAGACAGACAGACAGACAGACAGACAGACAGACAGACAGGCAGGCAGGCAGGCAGGCAGGCAGGCAGGCAGGCAGGCAGGCAGACAGACAGACAGACAGACAGACAGACAGACAGACAGACAGACAGACAGACAGACAGACAGACAGCATAAAAGAGACAGATATTGACATATTTGTATTTTTGGTCCTGGACATGCGACGTACGGTCCACCCAACGTCCCACTCGGACAGCTGTTCTCTCGGGTCCACGCGAATGGGGGAAACATTGTTGTTTGCTCATTGTCTCCACCAGGCCGAAGGCATGGGGAGAGAGTATGTTTTGCACTCCGTCTGTGTGTGTGTGATTGTGTCCGTCCGTCCGTCCGTCATTCTGTTTACAGCTAATCTCTGGCACCGTTAACCCGGTCGATGCAACATTTTGCACACACACTCCCTGGATGCCAACAATGAACCTCTGCCCCAAATGTTCTAGAACGGCCTGTTATAGCGCCACAAGGAGGCCAACTTTTGAAAAACACATTTTTGGATATTACTCCTCCAGATTCACTCCAAAAATCCCGCTAATCGTTACACACTATCTCTATAGTCATGTGTTAAAGACGGATCTGTCCGATATTTCATATTCCATCCTAATTGGCTAACATTGGCTTTCAAAGTTTGCAAGATTGGCCTGTTTTGAACAAAAAGCCTCAAATCATGAACGCAGCGTGCAATTTAAGTGAAATCTTTCACTGACTTTCCTACTAGGCTGAGGAATATATCCCACCATTTTTACATTGGCCTGTTATAGCGCCACCAACAGGTGGATTTTTGCAAAACCCCTTTTTGGAACAAAATGACTCAAATCATCCAATTGCCTTTCAATGCGCAATAAGAAATGGCACCCTTTTCACATTGGTCTATTATTGTGCCACCAGGAGGCCACAACCTGACCTGCCCTGGTGGAGACCTGTGCCCCGGGGGGCACTTTATCTAGTTCCTTCTAAATTCCTCATTCCTTCCCACTCAACCCATTGAATAAAAGAAAACTCTGCCCTGACTAATTATCACCTCGTAATTAACGGACCGCCCGGCCTCACGAGCCAACCAAAAGAATTTAAAGGGTGTGCCAGGGGCGAATGCTCGCCAAGCAGTAAAAAAAAACGAAAGAGGGAGAGAAAGGATGGTGGATGGCGTCCATTGTGACGAGGCATTAGGGAATTTACAGTAAAAAGCGGATAAAAAGCTGAGTTTAAAAGCAGCAGGTCTGCTTGGCGTCCGAGAGAAAACAATGAAAGGCAAAGAAAGAGAGACAACATCAGTTGAAAGGTTTTGAATGGTGTGTTGGTGCGTGCAGTAGGGCTGGAGCAGAAAGAGGCAGAAAGAGGCAATGGAAAGACTGGGCCAGCTAGGCCAGACCATGAAAGAGACGACATCCTCATGTAGCGTTAGAACAATAAGTAATCTGTTGGCTAGCACCTGATACTAAATCGTACCATGAAAAGGAATATGTGAATCACGCAGAGACTCCCTGTTCCTCGACAGATCAGACTTCAGTGGTGGAAAGTAACTAAGGATGTTTATATTGTTGCTGTCGGACAGAAACCTCTCCATATTTTTTCTTTTTGTAAATCAATGACCTAGGCCTATAGCCTACTTGAGCATACTACAGCGGCACACAAAAGTATCCAAAATAGCAGATCTACAAGCTCGAAGCCAACCGACACGTTTTGCGATTGTTGCTATTAAAAAAAAAGAAAAAAATCCATCCGAGTATTTCAATTTTGTTATACTTGAAAAAATAAAGGGAGGCTCCGCAGACCTTTATTAAAAAAAATGAGCCTCCCTTTATTTTTTAATTTCTATACTTTTGTGACTCCAGCACCTCACCTAAATCTTTCAGCAGGTGGCTTTTATTTTTTATTTTTTTAACAATTTTGTTATTTATTTGACAACTTTTGTTACTAGTTAAGTTTGCAGATTTAGCAATAGAAGACATGCACTTAATGACATATTTTATACTTTGGCAATTTGGGAAAAAGCTGGAAATGCATGATCAGGTATTCTATTTTGAAACTTTGAGTCTTAAAAAAAAACGTATTTTCTTTTTTGTTTTGTTTTTGTCACATTCCTAAGCCAATATTGTGATAAGCGGCTGTGCAGAGGCTAGTTTCCGGTAGGAGACACAAAGGAGACTCTTTGTGAACCACTGCTGGTCATCAAATTATTGGCTTAGGAATGTGAAATGTGAAAAAACAAGACAATATCAATGAATTCAAGTCTCCATGGGGTGAGTAATGCTTTATTATTTTAATTTATTTTATTTTATTTATCTATTCATGTTTTTTTTACTGTATCGGTATTCGGTATCGGAAAAGTATTGGTATCGGCCCTTATTTGTCATATCGGGTCATATTGGTATCGGCGAATATGCCAGTCTAACCACCGATCCGACACAGGGGTAAGAGGTTGACACTATGGCAGGTAAATAAAATGTCAGGGCATGTGGAGTTTGCTTTCGAGTTGCCGAAACTGCAAGTGCACATTTGAGTGAGGAGTCTGCTATAAACACAACACGAGATATAGGTAAATGGTAAATGGTGCATTTATATAGCGCCTTTATCCAAGGCGCTTTACATAGATTGTGCATTACATTCACCCATTCACACACACATTCATACACCGATTGCGGCGGAAGCCATGCAAGGTACCAACCAGCACATCGGGAGCAATTTGGGGTTCAGTGTCTTGCCCAAGGACACTTTGACATGTAGCCAGGAGGAGCCTGGATTCGAACCGCCGACCCATGGATCATTGGACGACCTGCTCTACCTCTTGAGCCACAGTCGCCCCTATAGGTAGATAGCTATACACACAACACGAGCTATCTGTCTCTAAACAAACACCTCCGCTCTGATCCGTCCATAGAGTTGGCTTTGTCTCCCCTTCTCTCTCCCTCTCTCCACACACAGTATAACACAGCAGTGACAGCACACATATCCTCATAGCTAAAACTAAGAACCTGAGGGATATTGGTTTATCTACCTACTCCAAACTATACCAGGCTTGTGTATATCCAGTGTTGGATTATGTAACAGGAGTGTGGGGATTTAAACAATACCCTAAAAGTGAGGCCGTGCATAATAGAGCAATGCGATACTTCCTGGGGGTACACAAATTCACGCCAACCCTGGCTATCCTGGGAGATACGGGGGGTGGGAACCCAATAAGGTATACGTAACGTTGGAGTGTGCACATGGTACGTCTGTGGAACAGAATACTGGGGTTGAACTCTAATAGAATTGTAAGACAGATCCTTGAGTGGGATATTTTGATCAAGGGCGCATGGACTACAGACATGTATGATATTCTTTTGAGAGCGGGTTATGAAGACCATTATCATAACCAAGAACAAGTAGAGGTTAAGGTAATAAAATAAATTATTTTTTTAAATGTAAAGGATAGATGGGCACTGGATATATGGTGTAAACCAAAGCTCCGCACATACTGTGAGATAAAACATGTCTATGATACAGAAAACTATGTACTGTATAATCTGTCAAAAAAGAAACGATCCCTATGTGCTCAAATTAGAGCTGGCATACTTGGTCTGCATATTGAGACCAAGTATTGAGGTAGATATGTCGGCACGGTTCAGGAGGATAGATTATGTAGTCTGTGTGATCTAAAGGAAATTGAAAATGAAATGCATTTAGTTTTGTATTGTCCATTCTACAACTCTATTAGGGAGAGACTTTTTAATAAGATAGATCCAAATCATGAATTTATATGGTTGGAGGACTGGTTGGACGCCTATTTCAAAAGTACACCTTTTCATTTGCCTCATTCCTTGAAAAGGCCTGGTCAATGAGGAGGAGGGCCATTTACATGTAAAATGGCCTTGTTTATTTGTTTTAATTTTGTTTTCATTTTTGTTCAAATACTGTACAAATATGTATTCATGTATTTAATAATGCATTTCGAAATACAAACAGGAAGGACTGTAATGTCAGTTGTTTTCAATGTACTTTGTTAAATGTGTCATATAATCCCATATCGGATGGGCCAAAGAGGCATTACACGAAAATAAATATTTCATTCATTCATTCATTCATTCATTCATTCGTTCATTCATATACTGTACATACACACACCACCAGTGGTGGAAAAAGTACTCAATTGTTTTACTTAAAGGGATAGTTTTTTTACCCCTCTATCACACGGAACTATGTTTTTTGTGTCCATATCACTACGCCCAAAAAATAGTTCCATGTGATAGAGGGGTCAAAATTGAACGAAAATCTCGCTAATATTTTAGAAATAGGTCAACAATACAAATTACGTTCGTTTTGTGGATTAATTTACGTTTACTGCGTGGCCCCAGTGCCCCCCACAAAATGACCGGAACTACTTAATATTGACCAAAACCAGAGCAGAACTCCCACCATGGGACTCGGGCAATCAATTAATACAGTTGCAACCACTATATTAATGGCAAGTATTTCATACAACTTAAGTTCAAAAAATCTGAACTATCCCTTTAAGTAACATTTATTTATTTATTCTCTGGTATCAGTATTTGGTATCGGTATCGGCTAACAGAAATTGTGTCGGGATCGGATCGGGAACAGAAAAAGTGTATTGGGATCATTTTAATACATATACCTATCTTTTAATACATATCTAGAACTCAGCAATCCATGGATAGCACCCGATATTCAATCACACCACAAAAGGAAATATGTGAATCACACTGACCTGTCCCATCCCTCTTCCTGAAAAACACACTGGACTTCTCCTCGGCCGTATAGTATTAGCCTACTGTAGGAGGCCGTATAGTATTAGCCTACTGTAGGAGTCAGGAGGCCGTATAGTATTAGCCTACTGTAGGAGTCAGGAGGCCGTATAGTATTAGCCTACTGTAGGAGTCAGGAGGGCGTATAGTATTAGCCTACTGTAGGAGGCCGTATAGTATTAGCCTACTGTAGGAGTCAGGAGGCCGTATAGTATTAGCCTACTGTAGGAGTCAGGAGGGCGTATAGTATTAGCCTACTGTAGGAGGCCGTATAGTATTAGCCTACTGTAGGAGTCAGGAGGGCAGCCGGCTTTAATTAAAACACATTGGACTTCTCCTTGGCCGTATAGTATTAGCCTACTGTAGGAGTCGTATAGTATTAGCCTACTGTAGGAGTCAGGAGGCCGTATAGTATTAGCCTACTGTAGGAGTCAGGAGGCCGTATAGTATTAGCCTACTGTAGGAGTCAGGAGGGCGTATAGTATTAGCCTACTGTAGGAGGCCGTATAGTATTAGCCTACTGTAGGAGGCCGTATAGTATTAGCCTACTGTAGGAGTCAGGAGGGCGTATAGTATTAGCCTACTGTAGGAGGCCGTATAGTATTAGCCTACTGTAGGAGTCAGGAGGGCGTATAGTATTAGCCTACTGTAGGAGTCGTATAGTATTAGCCTACTGTAGGAGTCGGGAGCCCGTATAGTATTAGCCTACTGTAGGAGGCCGTATAGTATTAGCCTACTGTAGGAGTCAGGAGGGCGTATAGTATTAGCCTACTGTAGGAGTCAGGAGGCCGTATAGTATTAGCCTACTGTAGGAGTCAGGAGGGCGTATAGTATTAGCCTACTGTAGGAGTCAGGAGGCCGTATAGTATTAGCCTAATGTAGGAGGCCGTGTAGTATTAGCCTACTGTAGGAGTCAGGAGGGCAGCCGGCTTTAATTAAAACGGAGTGTGCTTTACAGAGTTAAGTGATAATATCTATTAGGGTTTAGAGGATTAGTCTCGGTTACAGAGACAGGACACTGGAATGCAGTAGTAGAGAATCACAGTGTAATTTACTGAGGAGTCGAGCGGTGAAAATCCGGCAGGCTGGAAGCGGGTCAGCTCTCTGGAGGCTTGGTGAACCTACTGTGCCCCCCCCACCCCCCCCCCCCCCGGTTGAAACGCTCACTGTTCTGGGCAGAATACACTGTGACCCACGCTGGGCCAAGCCGGAGGTAGAGGCCTGCCATCCACTACCTCATAACCTCACAACACAAGAGATGGGAACTGGCACCGCATCGGCTGTGTGTGTGTGTGTGTGTGTGTGTGTGTGTGTGTGTGTGTGTGTGTGTGTGTGTGTGTGTGTGTGTGTGTGTGTGTGTGTGTGTGTGTGTTATACCTGCGTTGCTGGTGTGGTCCACCGAACATAGTAGATCTACAAGCTCACAAAGGCGTCGCAGAGCAACAAGTTGTGACCTTGTGCGTGCGTGTGCTTGTGCAAGGTTGGCTGTGCACCCACAGAACAAATACAAGGAAAGCTATATACTCTTAACATTTACAGCAGCTGCTGTTGCTGAACACATGTAACCACAAGATTGAGTGTGTGCGCATGTGTGCATGCATGCATGTGCGTGTGCGTGTACAGTGTGTGTACAGTGTGTGTACAGTGTGTGTACAGTGCGTGCGTGCGTGCGTGCGTGCGTGCGTGCGTGCGTGCGTGCGTGCGTGCGTGCGTGCGTGCGTGCGTGCGTGCGTGCGTGCGTAAAAAAGGGGTAGGCCCTGGCAGACCTCAACGTCTCTGACGGGTGGAAACCTCATGTGTCCAAATCTGTTCTTTTCAAGGATTAATATTAAAAAAATAGCACGTAGTAGCAGATCTACAATCTCAAAACACGTCTTGAAGCGGCATTTCGAGCTTGGAGATCTGCAACTTTTGATGCTTTTGTGTGACGCTGTAGTATGAACAAGTAGGCCGTTCATTTAGCCCGACAGCAACGATTAGTGGGTGCATTGGGTAAATCGCTCCCAGAGCATGCAGAAATAAAGTGAAGATGAGGTTGGTGGGATGGATGGGCCGGGGGGTTCATGGACAAGAAAATGGAAGGGTGCACAGAGCCAGGATCGTCCTGGACTGGAGGAAACACATAAACAACACGCACGGAAGGCTGGGTTTCCATCACACCTCCTGAGTGAACTCTGAGTCGCTGCTGCTGGCTGGCCTTGCGCCGCGCGCTTTCCGATGTTCGATGAGTCGCTCAGTTCAACTCCTGCACGAGGCTTTCCAGAGGACACCAGGAGAGAGTAAGTGAGTGAGTGAGTGAGTGAGTGAGTGAGTGAGTGAGTGAGTGAGTGAGTGAGTGAGTGAGTGAGTGAGTGAGTGAGACAGAGAGAGAGAGAGAGAGGCGGGAGAGAGATGAGAGAGAGAGAGAGAGAGAGAGAGAGAGAGAGCGAGAGAGAGAGACATGATGGAGAGACAGAGGGAGAAAGAATGTTTTTGTTTTCTTATAGTTTAACAGCTTTAAAGTTGTTTTTATTTGTTCTGTTTTTGAAAAGCAACACAGACAAAAATGCTATACTGTAAATTGGATATATAATTATTATTATTAAGCCATTATACTATTTTGCGTGTGGAAAGTGACTGATCGTTCAGGTATTTTTGGGGTAAAAAAAATAATGGAAAGAGGGTTTTACCATGAAGTATGGACCCCTGGGGGACTCCAGTCATTGACATTTCATTGGTTAAGTTGAATGAAAATTCAAGCTTCTTTCCAATTACATCTCACACATCACAGCACAGTAGAGTCAAATTCTTTGGGTTTTGAAAATACCCAATCTACGAGCTAACAATGGATCACAGAGGATGGGCTATTTTTGGAGTTCATTACAAAGCACCATATGCTACACTTGGCTCGTTTTCCTCTTTTGTTTGTTTGGCCAGTGTTTACCATTAGCGCGTAGGGTCAACATTCAGACACAGTCCGTTAAAGCTTTCTTTCGGGGGCATCGGGCCAACAAAAGCAGGAGACTGCCAGTCTAGGCATAGAAGAGGCCCCCATCGTCATGCCAAACAGGCATGATGTCCCCACACCGGAGCAGAGAGCAATGCCAGTCAACAAACCTAATGAGCAGTGGTGGACAGAAACTAAGTACATTTACTCGAGTACTAATTGTGAGGTACTTTTACTTTCTTGGAGTATGTCCACATTTCAATACTTTTACTTCTACTCCGCTAAATCTCAGAGGCAAATAATGTACTTTTTTACTCCAGTCCAATTATTTGGAAACTACTACTAGTTAGTTTGTATATTTTGAATTATTATTATAACACACTAACCACTTCAGCTGTTGTTTAAATTTGGCTATTTGAAATTAGCCCGATCAACAAGCTCCCACGCGTCGACTTGCGGCGCGTTGTGAGCTTGTAGATCTGCTATTTTCCGAAGATTTTTTATAGACATATGATAACTTGTGAAATGGAATGTTCTGCATAAACAGCACTTTTACGTTTGGTAAAGGTAAACCTTTGTACTTTTACTCAAGTAAAATTTGATTACCGGACTTTTAGCCTACTTGAGTGTTTCTGCATGGCAGTATTTAAAATGTGAGTACTTTTTCCCACCATTGCTAACGAGTGTATTATAGCCTACATGGATATGTGATTGAAGTGTGTGGAAGATGACCTTGTATGCTTCTGGGAAGAGCTACAATAGCAACACACACACAGGGAACATTCAATCCCCAGGGTGGTACAATGTGGACCAACGGCCATGATGTGTAGACATCTGAGGGACAAACTGGCAGGCGGTGGTGTAGTACATTCCCTATACTCTCCCGTCTCTTTAGTACAGCGGTTCTCAAACTTTTAACATATAAAGGACCCGAAAAATGGATTAATTTTATTTGGTGACATAAAAAGAGCATGGGGCCCTTTCCGGCATACAGTCAATGCATCACCGAGGATGAAAACACAAGAAAGCTGTTCGGCTTATTTCCATTGCTGTCCTCAACACACACAAAAAACCAAGACATCAAAACAAAAACAGATATTAATACACTATGTATTTAACTTGATGTACCATTTGGCTGCAGACCCCCAGTTGAAAAGGTTTTGTTCCAGGGACCCCCAGAAGAGAAGATTTACAGTATGTGAGAAAAAATAAATAAATTATTCAATAGTTTACAAACATTTTTGATATTGTTCAAAACATTTAAAACAGCAGATGTGAAAGCTCCCAGTGTAGATCTGCTATTGTTGAATGTTATGGCCAATGTATAAAGTATGGTTAAAATGATTGTGATGCTATATTACGGCTGGTGACCACCCGGAATACTTTTGTTTAGATCGGGATTGTAATTGGAACAGTATAAAAACTGAAGCTGATAAATGGGTTCTCTTTCCTGATTGGACGACATTGCTGAGACACCTGAAAATGTATTTTCTATTTAATAAAGACCTGGAGAGACTTTAACCGTTTTACCAAAATGTATCAGTTGCAGCATTATTTTGAGGTAGGCCTATACTTTTTTATTATGCTGCTTCATCCTTCCACTTTTCATCTGGAAATATTGTTACTTTTTCTACTGAACAAAATGTATTTGACAGCTTTAGTAAGGTTACTTTTCAGATGAAGGTTTGAAACGCAATGCAACACATTGTTAAAATTGAGAAAAAGCCCAAAAACTGAAACCATATTTGTGTACCAGAATTTAGTTTCTACTTTTTTCCTCTCACATGAATCGTCTCGTTTCACTAACTCTTTGGGAGTCCCGAACCCCTAGGTTGAGGACCACTGGACTAAATAATGATGTCATATATAATAATATATCAGTCAGAGAGACCAAACCAGTAATCATTCTTTAATCAGAGTTGCTGCCGGTTCCAACAAACTAACCACTTAAACCCCATTGACCAGAGTCCCCCCCACGGGTCTATGCTAGGCCCCCTAATGTTCACCCACTATACACAAAATATCTTCCGTGAAAATACAAGGGATCTAGCGGAGCGGCGCATGGTGAGATTGTAGGGCAGTTATTTTTGATGCAGCGTCGTCCCCCACAGGGGTCATCAATATGTCCGTGGCAATTTCTGTATTTTTTTTTACACACTATTAAAATGTTCTTATTTTGATCATAACACCCAATTACTGAATGCCAAGTCTCCAGGTTTTCTTCAGAATATGTATGACACTTATTTACTACGACACTATGGCATATTAGGAGTCTAACTAGTACTGTGGTTCTCAAATGTTTTAATAGCAAGGACCCCTCTGAGAGTGGTCAAATAGAACCAAATGGACCCTTACAGGTACATTTGGTTCCATTTGAAAACTCAAGAGTTACAGACCTGTTGTCGTCGGTATAGCTCCCGTCTCCCATCCGTGGCCCTGGACCTCGAGTAGAAAAAAGTGTCATGGTTTGAGTCTCCCCCTGTCTGCATTTCCACTTCGGCCACTCCCTCATCCCATTCCACACTTCAGTCCCAATTACACACCTGGTTCCACACTCATCAGCCCAGCCCATTACAAACCTGTGAACACTACAGCAATCAACCCACCACCTATAAGACTGGACTCATTGCACACACACCTTGTCGGATCATACTTTCATGTCATGTTGTTGTACCTGGGAGCTCTTGCCTTGTTCCTTGTTCCTGGACTATGCTTTGAAGCTGCTGGTAATTTGCTTGTACCTCTTTGTTTTTGGACTGCTTAGTTTCTGCCAGTAGTTTGTATAAGTTTGCAATTTTTCTGCATTATTTAATAAATGCTTTGATTACACTCTGCTTTGCTGGTCATTACTCTGCACTTGGGTTCAATACATTTTTGCCACCGTGACAGAATGATCCGACCATTATGAACCCAGCAGAGTTAAAACTTTTTCGCCTAAAAGTGGCAGACTTTGAATGTTTGGTTGATCGTTTTATGGCCTCTCCTCCTAACCTGCGTGCTGAGGTTGAGGGGGAGATTTCAAACCAGCAGCAGTGGCTTAAAGAGAGGCCTTGGGTCAGCCATTTTGTGCCCCGTTTGGATGCGGTCCGTACTAAGCTTAATGACTTTGAGACCAGCTTGGTTCATACTTCCCAGAAAGCCCCTCACTCCATTAGGTGTGGAGTCTTGAGCCTGAATCCTGCCAGCCCTAATAATGACCAGCAGAAAGCCAAGCCATTAGACCTATTGTCTTATTTTTGCAAACATGCAAGGATACCTGTTTATTCAGCGCCACCTCATGCCCCAAATCCTTATCTGGGCACACGCCTGGCTCTGGGAGGTCCCCGTAGTGCCAACAAACGGGGCAAAATCTCCCAGGATCGCCAAGCAACCAAGCCCACCCGGTCAGCCATCTCGAGTCTGCAGTCAGCCCCGGCTCGGCCTCGGAGACCACCGGTGTCTGCAGATCCACCTGCAGTCCCGCCTCTGGTGCCTGTAGCCCTGCCTGCAGTTCCACCTACAGTCCAGTCTCCACAATCTGCAGCACCCTCCTCATCTCCTGGGTGTGCAGCATCATCATCCTCATCTCCAGCATCCTCCTCGTCTTCAGCACCCTCCTCGTCTCCAGCATCCTCCTCCTCTCCTGGGTGTGCAGCATCCTCCTCCTCTCCTGGGTGTGCAGCATCCTCCTCCTCTCCTGGGTGTGCAGCATCCTCCTCCTCTCCTGGGTGTGCAGCATCCTCCTCCTCTCCTGGGTGTGCAGCATCCTTCTCCTCTCCTGGGTGTGCAGCATCCTTCTCCTCTCCTGGGTGTGCAGCATCCTCCTCCTCTCCTGGGTGTGCAGCATCCTCCTCCTCTCCTGGGTGTGCAGCATCCTCCTCCTCTCCTGGGTGTGCAGCATCCTCCTCCTCTCCTGGGTGTGCAGCATCCTTCTCCTCTCCTGGGTGTGCAGCATCCTCCTCCTCTCCTGGGTGTGCAGCATCCTCTTTGTCTCCTCGGTGTCCAGCTCCTGCAGCACCGCCTGCAGTTCTACCTGCAGTTCCGCCTGCAGTTCCGTCTGCAGCCCCTCCGGCATCGCCTCTGCCGGCAGCACCTCCGGCCTCGCCTCTGCCTGCAGCACCTCCGGCCTCGCCTCTGCCTGCAGCGCCTCCGGCCTCGCCTCTGCCTGCAGCGCCTCCGGCCTCGCCTCAGCCTGCAGCGCCTCCGGCCTCGCCTCAGCCTGCAGCGCCTCCGGCCTCGCCTCAGCCTGCAGCACCTCCGGCCTCGCCTCTGCCTGCAGCCCCTCCGGCCTCGCCTCTGCCTGCAGCCCCTCCGGTCTCGCCTCTGCCTGCAGCACCTCCGGCCTCGCCTCTGCCTGCAGCACCTCCAGGACGTCCGCCGGATGACACCGCTGCGTCGTCTCAGCCTCCAGGCCGACCTCCAGACGGCGCCTCCTTCGCCTCGTCTCGGCCTCCCGGTCGACCTCCAGACGGCGCCTCCCTCGCATCGTCTCGGCCGCCCGGTCGACCTCCAGACGGCGCCTCCCTCGCCTCGTCTCGGCCTCCCGGCCGACCTCCAGACGGCGCCTCCCTCGCCTCGTCTCGGCCTCCCGGCCGACCTCCAGACGGCGCCTACTTCGCCTCGTCTCGGCCTCCCGGCCGACCTCCAGACGGCGCCTCCTTGGCCTCGTCTCGGCCTCCCGGCCGACCTCCAGACGCGTCCTTCGTCTCGTCTCTGCCTCCCGGCCGGCCTCCAGACGTTAGCTGCTCAGCCCGGGTCCATCCTCCAGGCCGTCCACCTGAGGTTCAGGTTCCCGGATCCCTTTGCTCTGGTGCCATGACACAGTCTCCCTCCTCCAGACCCCCTCCACCCACCCTGCTCGTTCCTGGTCTAGGTCATGGGTCGTCTGGAATCCGCCCCTTGAGGGGAGGGTACTGTCATGGTTTGAGTCTCCCCCTGTCTGCATTTCCACTTCGGCCACTCCCTCATCCCATTCCACACTTCAGTCCCAATTACACACCTGGTTCCACACTCATCAGCCCAGCCCATTACAAACCTGTGAACACTACAGCAATCAACCCACCACCTATAAGACTGGACTCATTGCACACACACCTTGTCGGATCATACTTTCATGTCATGTTGTTGTACCTGGGAGCTCTTGCCTTGTTCCTTGTTCCTGGACTATGCTTTGAAGCTGCTGGTAATTTGCTTGTACCTCTTTGTTTTTGGACTGCTTAGTTTCTGCCAGTAGTTTGTATAAGTTTGCAATTTTTCTGCATTATTTAATAAATGCTTTGATTACACTCTGCTTTGCTGGTCATTACTCTGCACTTGGGTTCAATACATTTTTGCCACCGTGACAAAAAGTGCTCAAACCGGCCCTGGGAGCCTTGACGGGAAGGTGAACCTGAGGAATCCTTTCAGCTTAGCGGTTTAGCTTTGCCCCTCTGGCCTATCCCTCGGTCTCAAACAACAAGAAGAAGAAGATAAATAATTGCGATTATAATGATTTAATTGTGTCTTTTGGCATTGCACCTAGGAACCTGAATTAAAAATTACATTTCTGTTTGCATGTAAGGCTTTGTGTGACAAATAACTTAAAAATACAAACCTATTACTGAAATATACAATGACATGACTGACAATGACAATGGCCAGTACCAATAATCATGTTGGCCAACATAGATGATGATGCCAAGTTAAAAGTGTGTGGACAAGGACATGGAAAAAAAAACATATTTCTGTTAATTTCATCCAGCTGTTTTTATTACTGATGAATGGAAAATGCTAAAGATAATTGTGATAAGCTGAAATAAGTGCGATCAGATGATTCTGTAAGACTGTGACAGGTTTATTGTCAATGCTCTTTGATGTTGTTGCTCAACAACTGCACTAGAGGCAAGCATTCTACAGTACCTCCTGCTGCCCCGCTAAGGAGAGCTAGCAATTGAAAGTGTCTCAAAACAAAACTGTACTGATGGGAAATGTTTATGGATATTATCAACTGATCCATTCCAGACACAAGGAGAGAACACGAAAGGGGCTTTCATTTATTATGAGTATCAAAACTAAATTAACGATGAGAAAATAGATTTAATAAGGAAAATGACTTTAGGGGACTTTATGTTTTGCTGACTTCACATGCAACTCTAATGATCAAATTTATAGCTAAAAGTTCCCTACGTTTGTGTATTGTTTTTATTGCACAATGTGCAAAAGGGGCTTCAAATTTGCTTTGCAAATTTGCACAGATAAAGTCAAGAGGTATGGACACAGATATGGACACAGATATGGACACAGAAGGACAGCAGTACTCTGACAATAGGTTAAGGTACGACAGGTTGCATTACTGGGCGCGGCAGCATTTCTTCCCAGTCTAGTACTTATATATACGTATATATATACAGTATATATACGGTATATACATATCTTTTACTTAAATCGAGCTGAAACCTTGACGGATTTTTGACGTCAAGGATACTCCGCGGGCGAAAATTAAACGACTCAGGGGCCACGCCGTTCGCATGTGGTCCCCGAGATGAACATAATTCAAATGTGTTTGTGTGTACATTCTGAAGAAACAGGCTGGGCTTTTGACTCGAAACAGACTCATAATGTCTGCCATGATCTACGACCACGTTGGAATCCTTAAGCAGAACACACACCAACAGCCGGTAAATTGTGTCTCTGGCCGTGTTGTCATTTCACATTTCACAGCTGTGTCATCGCGTACCTCTCACTGTCGACATTCATATTAGAGCTACAGTATATTGCTTCACTTGTGTACCGCGTGACGGAAATATCATCTTTACGTCGCGCGACTCCGCCGTACGGCAAAGCGTAAATCCGGGCCTTGTGTGTGCTGCCGCCTACCACAAAATGTTTGGGAGCTACAAACAATCATTGTCAATATAATACAAAAAAGAGTTTACATCTGTTCGTATGCTGCATGCTTCCCGAATTAAGAGCTGAAAGCCTGTTCTGTTTCTGTTGCTTGAAAGTTCTCAGATCCCCCCAAAAAGCCATGCTGTGATCATGCTGCACTCATCACGTCCATGGAGAGGATACATACATGCATACCGCACGGATGCCAATACATGCTCTTAGTCTAAACATACGCATTCTATTTTATTTATCCTTTATAAATCTTTTTCAAGCGGGCCCTGACCAAGAAGGTATAGTACATACATACGTATGTAGTTGCAGAAAAACACACACGTCACACACACACACACACACACACACACACACACACACACACACACACACACACACACACACACACACACACACACACACACACACACACACACACACACACACACACGGTTGTCCATCAAATCCAATGATGGCGTCCACTTACACACACACACAGAAAATGTAACAGAATAGTAATGGAATAAATCCCTTGTTAAATATAATCTAATTGTTCCTCATACAATACTTTACAATACCTATAGTAAAGAATAAAGCAGTTGAAGAGAAGAAAACAAACACACACACACACACACACACACACACACACACACGGTTGTCCATCGAATCCAATGATGGCGTCCACTTATGTCCTTAGCGGTGGATAGTTAGGTGGCCACACACAAATAAAAACAATAATAAACTAGAAAAAGTGCCCTTCCGGGCACAGGTCTCCACCAGGAGGATAGGAGTGTGTGTGATGTTTGGCAAAATGTTTAGGAGGATGTTTTTTTTTATTTGTTTTTGCAACAATTTTCTTCATTTTGTTGAGGAAATGCAGAGCCAGATCACTCATAGCATCTCTAAGGATAGAATTCTGGATGAGCAGGACATGTGCAGCATTTTGTACAAAACGGGCCACTCCTGAAAACTTTGGAAGGCAATCTTAGCCAATCAGTGTACAATCTGAGAAATCCAACAGACTCGTCTTGATCACATGACTACAGAGATCATGTGTACCGTTTGCCATTTCTTCATACGCCTTTGATGGCAATTGGATGATTTGAGGCATTTTGTTCCAAAAATGTGTTTTGCAAAAATCAACCTGTTGGTGGCGCTATAACAGGCCAATGTGAAAAGGGTGGGATATATTCCTCAGCCTAGTAAGAAAATGTGTGAAAGATTTCACGTAAATTGCATGCTGCGTTCATGATTTGAGGCTTTTGTTCAAAACGGGGCAATCTTGCAAACTGTGAAAGCCAATTATAACCAATTAGGATGGAATATGAAATATGGGACAGATCCAACTTGAGCACATGACCATAGAGATACTGTGTAACGATTTGTGAGATTTTTGAACAGAATCTGGAGGAGTAATATCAAAAAATGTGTTTTGCAAAAGTCGGCCTCCTGGTGGCGCTATAAAAGGCAGATGCGGAAAATGCAGGTCAAAGGTTTGTCCTCGGCCTCTGGGGAGTGTGCATGCAACATTTCACGCAGATCGGTGCAGTTTTAGGTAAAAATGTGAAAAGCTGCCTCATGGTGGCGCTATAACAGGCCGTTCTGGAAAATGTGGGGCAGAGGTTCATCGTTGGCATCCAGGGAGTGTGTGTGCAAAGTTTGGCATCGACCGGGTTAACGGTGCCGGAGATTAGCTGTTCACAGACGGACGGAAGGACGGAAGGACGGAAGGAAGGACGGACACACACACGG